>NW_010127805.1:0-87798 GCF_000699245.1 Pterocles gutturalis | reverse complement strand
TTTCTGGTTCTCTGGTTTACGACACCCTTTGAGTTTTCTGTGAAGCTGTATATTTAAAATAGAGGTGTGTTTGGAAACAGGTTCAGACTGTTGACAGGTAGATATCCAAGTGTAAAAATAAACTGATAGAAAACTAGACATAGGCTTTTGCAGCACTGTTCTGAAATTTCAACTTTGGAGAAAGAATCAAAAGAAAAGTTGGAACTCATTTGGACTTGCTGCCCTTTGAAAATATTTTTTTAAATGAATGTTATCAAAGTCAGGAGCTTTTAAGACTAATGTAATAAGAAATAACATATTAACGTATTTTAAAAAAACACATGCCTAAGACTGGTAAGTGGTTATGTAATGATTGAGGCTGAAACAACCATTATCTCATGTTTCTTTTAAGGCTACATCATACTGTGATGTCACATACTTTTGAAGTTGTAGGAAAGCTCTTCCTGGACAGGTGTAGGATGAAGGTAGTAGCAATAAAAATACTATTTGTGTGAAAAACTAATATGGAATATTAATATAGTCTAATACAGTGTTACTATTATAATTCTCTTCTTAAGTCTACCTTTAGGTAGAATCTGTTTTGGTGTTGTTTGTGAAGCTGTCAAAAGTAGGAGAGAAATGAAATGTTAATATATCTTTTCACTGGATTAGAAAAGCATTGACCAAGGTTTGTAATGTGTTCTCTCAAGGGTTTAGGTGATAATTTTCAGTAAATCTGTACAAGCTGCAATGCTGCAGTAGGAAACAGATTTATAACAGTGTTTTTTCCTTTAATTTTTGACTGGTCCATATTAAAATTAGCACAAATAGTGGTTGTTTTTTTGTTTTCTTTTTTGGAAAGAAAGTCTATTGAAGTGGTCCTGGACAGTGTTTTTTCCTTTAATTTTTGACTGGTCCATATTAAAATTAGCACAAATAGTGGTTGTTTTTTTTTTTCTTTTTTGGAAAGAAACTCTATTGAAATGGTCCTGGCTGGTAACAATTAAATGTTTTGGTACTACTTCAGTGCAGGTGTATTTGACCTTTTTTCTTGTTTTCAGGGCGAGGATTTGCATTTCAGAGAAAACAAAAGATCCAGAGACAATACAGGAAATTATTGAAAAAGGGAAGAAAAGTCCATTCACAACAGGATAATCAGTTTATGGATACTTATCCAGAACACTTGAAACATCTTTACCTAGCAGAGGAAGAAATGCTTAAGAAACGGCGCAGGGCTCCAGATGATTCATTTTTATCAGAAGAAAAACTTAATAAAGCAGTAGAGTAAGTTTCTGAAATATGTCTCTAAAAACAAGTAATTGTTTCCATTGTTAAAGAAATATTTTAAATCTTACGCCTTACATGGACTTCTGCATAGTCATTTGTTTTACTAAAAAATGCCATTGGGTCTTAAATGTTTTTTGTAATTTTTAGAATATTTAAACATACAGCTTTGTTGTGTTTGCGTTGGAATCAGAGAGCAAGGTTGATGAGGTTTAGGGCTTGATTCCATGGGAATAGGATGACAGTTACCACTGTAATTTAAGGATAGGGTTCAGCCCAAGAGCAGTAAGTGATGAAAAATTTCTTACCATGTCTACAAAGATAAGAGCCTGCTTTTCAGGTAGTGTGCTTTTGAGTTTGCAGAGTTTTCCATTGAATTGATTCTCAGTATTTTTAGATTGATGTCACTTTTCAGGAACACTTCTTGCGTTATCTTTCTGTTCCCGGTTTGGTAAGTTGTTTTCTTCATATTGCAGTGTTTTTCTGCTAGAATGAGCAATATTGTGTGAAGTTTCCCTTTTTCAGTATGGCTAGTTTGGAGGAGATTTTAATTATGAACTGAAAAAAAAAAGAAATGGAGTTTGTAGTAAAACCTTAAGTCAGTAAGGTGCTCTTGATCAGAGTAATAATAGAGATGTCATCATAGTTTGCTAGTGCTGTTTGGTGATTTGGTTTTGTTTGTTTTATTTTAAATTTACTTGTACTAACTGGGAGAAGTCAAATGGCACTTGTGGTCTAACAAATGTCAGACAACTTAAACCATTTTTTTCTGTGTGACAATAATTTCCCCTGAAATCTTGGTTAGGTGTGTCAGTAAATTGAAAAGCAGTAGTCACTCGGCTCTAACAGTGTCATGGCAATGTTTTCAAACAGCGCTCACGTACAGTGATTGTTATAATGCTTTTTTTATCCCCAGTACAAGGTGTGTCATAAGTCTTTGAATTCCAAGGTGTATCTACATCTAAATTTTCCTGGGAAGAATGCTTGGGAGAGGGGGGAAAGGCAATCAGATCTAAGCCCAGCAGTGGGAGAGAGGTAGAGTTTTGTCTGGAATAGGCAGCTAATTCGTGGGGATGTCCAAAATAGTACTGGTGTTTTTTCTTTAAACCAGAGGGGTTTTTTAGTTTTGCTTAAATTTTGGTCATTGTGATTGTGAACCAGAATTAATAACTCTGCAGAAATGTAACTGCTAATCTGTGAGGGGTTGTGATTCATAGAGTCTATTAGGTAGACTTCAGTGTTCTATGGAGATTTAAAATAGGACTTCGGTTAGGTAATTCTGTTTTTAGCGTATATTGCAATTTAAGTTTTGTACTTGAGGCGATGAGGCGACATTGCACATTATTGCCACAAGATGGAGATGACAGTAAAGCAAAGGTGGTTTTATTTTCTCTAGAAGAGAGTGGTATTTGTAAATGAAAGTATGAGCAAATACCTTTTCTCTCCTTTCTGATCGTCTGTCTGAAATCTCCCAGGTGATGATGGTGGATAATTTTCAATTTTTTTTTAGTGTGAGTAATAGAGTAATCAAAAACTTATTTTGTGAACAGTTATTAAGCATCTAGCAAGGCTTATACTTCCCAAGTCTGAAACATCTTTGCTACCACACTGTTTTATGTAATGGCTTTATTGTGAATCAGAAAAAATAATTTGGAACTAAATAACCAGAAAAATGCACTAAAAGTAGTATGGCCATAAATTGCAGGCAAATAGCACTGCTGTTCTTGTACTGTTTTCTTTGGTGAAAGATACCTGAGCAGTTTTTGAAATTTGGAAGGAACTTAATTTCTGTTTGTAATTTCAGAACATTGGGGACAATAATATGCCATCTCCTTCAAGAAGACACTTCGAAAGGCATTGTTACTACCATGCTTTTTCACCTTGCCATGTCAGCCTGACTTCTCTGGCAGGCAGTCTGCTAACAGCTGGCTGTCCTCATATCTCTGCCATTGCATCCATATGTCAGAACTAGAAAGCAATAATACAGCTCAAAGCTAGTGCCTTCAGTTTTCCTAGCTCTAAAGGGCTTGTACGGTGGGGAAACTTCCCCCACCTTCTTTTAGGCACTCTTTAAATAAAATCATCCATGTGACGATCCAACAGATAAGTTATATGTGTTACTAAAAGTTGTGTGCAGTCTAGTCTTCAGTACGCTCGGCATAGGAGGGGTTTAGTTTGCTGTGTTTTCATGCTAGCTGCTCATTAGATTACATGTAAAGCAATGGAAGAGTGGAAGACTGTATTCTGATTCTGCAGTGCCTGAGGGTTATATGGTTATGTCCGCTTGGTGATACTCCGTATCTGAAATACATGTACTTTTTCTTATAGGTCGGTTATGACTGAAGAGAAGTATAAGAAGAAAACATCCAATCAGAAGGCAAAAGAAGAGTATGAGAAAATAAAGGCTGAGCATGCTAGAAAGAAAGAGGTAAATCTTAAATGGAGACCTTTCTTGATTGTAGACAAAAGACTAATACGATTAATTAGTTAATACTGTTTCTACCTGTCAGTCTTCCATCTGGACCCAAATAGGACCACAGATTTTGGTATTGTTTCAGTCTTTTTCATCTTGACAGTAATACTCAGGCATACAGGTGTTCAAAGTTATAATTCTCTTTGTTCTTACTATTTTTGTCTTGCAGTTGCTGTTAGTGGGATTTTATTAGGTCAGTTGATACATCAAGAAAAACCTAAAGCTTGATCTGCATATCCCAGTGGATTATACTAGATTTCTTAAATATTTTGCAGGGTGTAGTAATAACAATACCATCATCTTGTGATAAAAAATGAAATATCCATCCTAATTCTTATGGTGTTATAATAATGCTGTCTTCATTTTACCTTTTTATGTACTTTGACCAACAGTGAGACGATTAAATGTAATAGTATCCACTGCCAAAATCTTTAGTCATTTTTTTCCTCATTCTAATTTGATGGGACTTATTCTTACAGGTCTTAATATTATCATTGTTGAATAATTCAGCTGAGTTATTAATCTGAGACATCCTTATTTGACTAGTTCTGTTCTTTCCCAGTACATTGATTGTTGCACTATAAAATGGCACACGTTGTAACATTGTCGAAGTTGTATAACTGACTGCACACAAACTAAATTTTAGTGACTGCTGTATAAATATTACATAAATAAATAACTTGGTAAAATATTTCTTCAGTTTAGCTGAAGAACTCTGGTTCAACTCTGGTTGAAAACTAGAGTGGTTTTGTGCAATTGATCTGTGATTCTGGATGAGTTACATGGTTTGTTCAGCTGGGGGTTTTTTTTTGCATATTAAGTACAGATCGTGCTAGAAGAAGTGAGTGATATGACCAGCTTATTTAGAGGAAATAGAAACAAACCCAGGAAGACTGCAAGGAGTTTTCTTTGAGCAGCGTGTGAGAGTTGCCTGAGGGGGAGATGTTAGCATTGTTGGTGTTCAAGATATTTAGGCAAAACAAACAGTAGCTAAGTGCCACAATAATAGTAATAACTGTTGGGTTATTACTGAATACTGGTGTGATGATCACGTACTTTACCCTCGTGTATGGTAGCAAACACTGGATTTGCTGTTATTTGTTTTGGGAAAATAAATAAGCTAAAAGGCAGAGTTTTGGCCTCCACACTATATAAAAAAAGCTAGGATTTAGTAGAGGTCAGAAAAAATACAAACATAAGTAACAACTACCTAAGTAAAATGGATGTTCTTGCTTTGAGTAAGCATTTGATTTTAAACTTAAATTGATGTTGTTTCCAACGGTATGCCAAATAGCTGTGAAATTATTATATAGGAAGTGGATTAAAGGTAAGTTAAGAGTTGATGCTACTCTGCTTTAAAAAAAAAAAGAATGAATTATATTTGTCATTGTTATGGTGAAATACATTGAAGCATTCTGAATGGAGAGTTGTTATCCTTGCAGGTTTGTTGTTTGTTTTTTTGTTTTTTTTTTCAGAAGCTTCTTAGTTTTCTATTTAGAAATATTTTGTTGGGTTATTTATCGTCAATTTTATGTTCTACATCACAGAGTATTCTTTCTTAATAATTCTTAATTATTATTGGCTAGTTATGCCATGGAAAACAAAAACATAATTGATAAGTTGTCATCTGTTTGGGCATTCTACAGAAACATCTGCCTTTGTGGTCAGCATGGCACTGTATTTTAAAGAAAAAGCTTTGTGAGAAGAAATCACCCAAATGAAGTGAAGCAGTCCTTCAGTCTGATTTGTGATGTCTTGCATATTTTGATAGAACATGATATAAGTGAAGCAAGCTAGTTAGCTTGCTTGCAGTGGATGTTTGCCCAAATTACTAACGTTACAGCACTAGAGAAGGGAGTGTAAGCTGTTTGATAAAAACTGAACATGATACCATGAAGATTATCCATATAGTGTAAGTGCATCCACTAGGGTTTTGGTTGAATGTGTGCTGTCCCCTCAATACAGAAAGTTTGTATGGTTGAAAATTTGCTTAGGGTTTTTTTTTTTTTATTTCCTCTCTTAGTAAAGACAGCAGTCTGTGTTGCTTTGAAGTGGACGGGTCACTAATAGTTTGGTCCTGATTAGGTTGCCCTAGGTAATGCTGCCCATGATGCTGTCCTGATATCACAAACCTGCCCAGCTTTCAGTTCCACATATGTCCCGTATCCTATCTGCCAGTCCCATGCAGATGTGACTAGTATCCTAGCACATCTGGATTGGCAAGACATTTACATGGCGGCTGCTGGGTCAAACTCTTTCTTTCTTCCTTGAACTCGAGGAGAAAGTGGGAAATTTTTGCCATTTTGTCATTTAAGGGGAAAAAGTGAAGGAGCTCATTTTGCAGAAAGGAAGTAGTATGTAATTTAGCAACAAACCTTATCATAGGATATTGTAGCAGAGAAAGCTTGGCTCTTGAAGCTTTAGGCAATATAATATGTTTTGATTGCAGTATGCGCTGAAAGAGAGTCCTGATTAAGCTTTTAAGAGTAATGATGTTTCTAATGTCAGTACAATACCTGATTACCAGTATCTTTACAAAAAAAAAAAAAGTTATTGCTGATAGATAGCTTCATAGCTATAGAAGGCATGTAATTATTTCATCATGATAGTTATTTGTTTGATTCCAGGAAGCAGAAAAAAGAAAGCAACAAAGAGAAGCAGCTCAACGATTGTACAAGCAAAAGAAAATGGAAGCTTATAAAATACTGAGTAAGAAGACAAAAAAAGGACAGCCAAATCTAAACTTACAAGTGGAGTTTCTTCTTCAGAAAATACAGCAAAATACATAGACTTCTGCGTACAACTTAATTACAGGTTTTTTGAGTTAGCTATGGACATTTTGTTAAATGAATTTTAATAAATAATGTCTTTTTACTTCTATGTGACTTTTGTCATTGGCTTGATTTATCTCATCAGAGTGAGAGAGATCTGGTACCTTGAAAATAAATGGTCAGTATTTCTAAACTTAAATTCTGTTAGTTATGTAATATCCTGATTTCCAAATCACTAGAGCCTACTGCCATCTGAACGTAAATCTGCATTGTATAAAGCATTTGATTTCTATCTCAAACACTACCTGCAATTGTGACTACTAAAATATGGCATGTGACATAACTGATATCTCATGAACTGCCAAGGCTAGGAGTGTGTTTTGTGTGCTGTGGGGTAGGGTTTGGCACATGAAAACAAAGAACATAAACTATACTTGGATGGGTATTATTTATCGTTCTCCACAAAAAATCAAACTTACCAAAGGTCCAGAAATGGTTTGAATGTAAAGATGTTGTAGACTTAACATATACTTTGTGCTTGGTGATTTATACTTTTGTGATTTATTCTGTCCATAAACTAAGTATGACTTTCTAGCTACCATGGGTCAGGTAGGTGGGTTGATGTTTTGGTATCCTGAGTATATGAAGTTTCTAATTTTTGTACTTTGGAACTTCTTTAGAAAAAGAATTTTTTAAAATCTTGATTCGGAGATACAATTAGTGATCTTTGGCATAAAATGAAAGCATTCTTAGTAAGACTAATAAGTTTGCAATAAAGCAAGTTAACTGTTTCTCTTAAGTTTGTACAGGGGAATACTATTGTACTTTTGCCTTTCTCTCAGTCTACTTTGGCAGCCAAGAAATAGTACTGATGTTTGTTCTGCATACAATAAAAGCTACTCAGACAGAAAAGCAAGGAATGTTTTAGAATAGATTCTCCAAAGTGGTCTGTAAGATTTGCAATACATTTACAGTATTACAATTTTAAATTATTTACAGTATTATCTCATTTAGAAGTTGATATCAACTGCAAAAAAAATGCCTTATTTAAAATTCATGGGGAAAATAAATAGTTTTGAATTGTATGAAAAGCACCATTGAAGGAGGAGTAGTTGAGGAGTTTGAGTTGGCTAAAATGTTTCTTGTGTCAGTATCCTGAGGCTTTTTCCTCTTCATCTTGTTATATCTTTTGGAAGGCTTTAAATCCTTGTGCTGTGATGTCATTTAGGAAAAGCTGAACGCAAGTCATAAGGTAGTGTGCCAACAGAAAATGTGGGATCTTTTCTTGAAATGGGTATGTCCGTTCTAGGAGAGAAAGGGAGTGCGAGTTTGACATCCTTATTTTGTTTCATACTTTTCCTTCTATGGCTTTTTTTTCTGATGATTGCTGCAATTGCCAATTTTGAAAGGCTCCGTGCTGAAACTTTGAAAACCTAAAGTCTGCAAAGTGTCAGGAAGGTGGGAAGGCAAGTTTTGGCATACACAGTCTGTTTCAATTCTTCTCATTCTGGGCTTTTATTTTAAAAAATGAAAACCACAATATTGCAATTATTAGGGATTTTGCCAGAATTGCAAAACGCTTAAAACATTAGCTTCATGTAACTTGTGAATAACATCTTTCATGTAAATTCATGGTTGAAGGGCTTCCATTTTTTGTTTGCATGTGTCTGTTACCCTGTATGATCTTTTATCATTCTTTGGGTAAGGAATGTTAAACACGAGTGTTCTGAATTGACATCTTCCCAGTTTGCCATCGGTTCACTTATGAGCCTAATTTGGTGGATGTTTGCCATGATGTCAGCTGTCTGGAAAGATTTCAGAAAACCGTAAGTCTTAGACCAGTAATTCCATTTGTCAATGGCCATTCTGGATTACTGGTATTGCTGTAGATACTGGTATATATTTTAAATACCAGTACATTTTTTATCTGGTGTTTATCTGTAAAGCATC
This sequence comes from Pterocles gutturalis, assembly GCF_000699245.1. NCBI lineage: Eukaryota > Metazoa > Chordata > Aves > Pterocliformes > Pteroclidae > Pterocles > Pterocles gutturalis. Next base: position 79,341 of record NW_010127805.1, on the reverse strand, counting down.
TGGATAAAGTTTGAATGATGCATTTGAAATCCAGATTTTCTTCTCTTGTGTTAAACTGAGTGAAAACTTTACTGTCAAAATATTCTGTATGCTTGATTCTTCCTGGATAAAAGGGTAGGTAATATGAGCTAGTAGATTTTCTTTTTTTTAGGACTTGTGATATAATTTTCCTCTGTAAGTTGTTTTGCAAGTGGACTTAGTTCACTCAAGTCATTTAATGGCTTCATATAATTCCTCCTTAGCAATAAAAAGTTTCAGCTGTTGATAATTCTGCTCTGAAAAGAAATATCAATTTTTTTTATTGGTGTTATTTTGTGTTTTTGTTTAAGAATTTGAATTTTGAGAGAAATTAAGGATTCATATTATCCATTCTGTAGTATTGGTCATTAAAATTAATTCTTACCTCATTCTGACTTTAATTGTTGCCCTTTTTAGTTGTTTTTTTTTTTATTCAGTGATCTTGCTGATAATTAATATGAAAAAGAACAGATTTATCTGATTTTCCTGAAGAGGCGCCTGAAAATGCCTCCCTCTTCCTTAGTGCTTCAAATAATCTGATCAGGCGGAGCACTTAGTCGAAAACCAGTGCAGTATCTGACCTTAGCCCCATCATTGCTAGTTTCGAGGAGGAGAGGGAGTTTCTGTCATTTTTTCCCCATCACTTTCTCTCCTTTGTAGCTTTATTTGATTTGGAGATAAAAAGGGGCTATGAGTAAGTCCAGCTTCTCACAGACTCTCATACAAGAGACCTTTTCGCACCAGAAGTTAATTCTTGATACAACAGTTCTAAAAATAAGTTAAAATCATGGATTTCCTCACACCGTATTTTGCAGATTACCATGAAGGATGATAGCCATGAGAAGCAGGTGCAGTCCAGTGTCTCAGCTGTTTCCTGAGCCCGCTCTCCTGCACTGTCAAGCCTCTTAAATTAATTCAGCAGCACTGGAAGGCAGTGATACAGCAGTCGTGATGCTCAAGGTCATACAGGCAGAGTAGGGAATTGAACCTTTGCTTTCATTTACAGAGTAGCACTGTAACAAATGGCCCATCATCTTTTTATGAAGAAAAGTATGGAGAATGGAGGGAAGGAATGTTTTGAGGAAGGAAATAAAGATTTGATAACTTTTTTTGATCTGGTGATCACTAGGAAAATAGTCCAATAGGAATTATATGGGTTTATGGAGGCTGCCTGTAAAAGCTGCTGCATTTAACTGGGTCTTAATTTGAAATGTGTGAGAAGGTAGTCCAATGGGATACTAAATCCTTAGCACAGGCACAAGTGATTTCTGTTTGAAAGTGTGATCCACCTAAATACCAAGAAGTGGCCCCTACTTTTACTGTTTTTTATTCAACTTTGCTGTGAAAGTGAAGATGTTGAAATGTGAAAAAGAGGAGCATTAAGTCCTGTAGCCATTCTTTTTTTTTTTTTTTTATATTCATACACTCATCTTCTGTCTTGTCTAGTAGTTTGTTTTCTGTTCTCTGAAAGCCTACAGATCTCAAGTAGTTATGTCTTTCCAGTACATCTTATGAGTGAGATGAAGTTGGAGAGGTAAGGCTGCACATTTTGAAATTTTATTCTTTAATTTGGATGTTCAGTGAATGCAGGCAACTTCAGACGTCTCTTTTCCTTTCATTATAGACTGGTGAAGGTGTGAATCAGAAAAAATGGGAGTCAAGAAAGCATCAGGTACAATACATTAATTTTCTCTTTTTGGTTCTGAGGAACATAATGTGAAGCTTCCCTTGCTCCTTTTGCAGGTAACTTCTTGGGAAATCGTAATAGTGATTTAAATGGATCATCTTATTAAGCTGGCTTTGACAGTACAAGGACTTTCGCACCCTATACCCTTCTCAAAAGAATTTTTATCCACTGCCACTAATAGGAAAAACAAAACAAAAACTTTCCGTTAAGATACTAAGGCTTTGGAAATATGAGATGATGTAGACTTTTATCTTCGCAGTCTAATAAATTGTGCCTACACTAAGAATTAGGTAAAAAACATTAAGTTAAAAACCTGATTGTAATCTTAAAACCAGTGCTTGGGTTTTGGAGGTAGTGTCTATTTCTGCTTTCAGAAAGTAATGTTTTAAACTCATTAATCAAAGAATTTAGAAGTAGTTCTAGATAGATTAATAGAAGTGTTGTGAGCATCAGAAAAATGGAAAGGCACTTCATTTGATGAAATCAGTGAGGACAGAACAGAGCTCTGAAATACTAATTTTCAGTAGAATTTTTCTTAACAGATGCATGACTTCTGGAAATTGCTGAGTGGGTAGTTAATTATGAACTGAGAACCATACAGCGAACTTGCTGGCTTTCCTCTAGAGAAAGCCTTTATGGGATGTGAAAAAGAAAAAAAGTCTAAAGTAGTTCAGTCTGAACTCTTGGTAAAATAATTGTTGGTCCATTTATAAAAATTCTGTGTAACTGGACCTACAACGTGCCCATTGTTCTATCTTTTGTGAACAGCTTTGTCATGAACTTTATTGTCCTTTATGTAGTTTTTAATTAATAACAATTTGGTTCATTATTTTCGAGGCTGGATTGATTTATTTTCCCAAAAGAGAGATTATACCCACATGTGTATCTATTTTTTTAATATCTTGATACCAACCCAGTTGAGGAAACACATATGTTTGTTTAGAAACCACATTTGGGGATCCTACTTTGCAAATTAAAAAAATAAAATAAACATTATAAAAATAAACTAAGCCTAATGTTTTACTAACCTACTTGATCCACACTTACTAGATAATGTTTTAAGTGGTATATAGATTTAAATTATCAATATGCAAAAATTGCATATTGAATGCTGAGTTTGATTTTTTTTCTTCTAACTGCCATGAGACAATTTTTGTTACAAAACCCTGAGTGCTAAAAGCAGAAAGACTTTCCCTAAGAAGAGCCTCTGGTTTCTGCTCACGGCAGGCACTCTCGTGCTGGAATCCAGGATCTGCAGATTAAATGTTTACAACTCTGCTGCACCCATCTGCTTATGGGCCATCAGAGTAGGCTGAAGTCCCCACTGATGTGCTCCTCTCTGCATAAATGCTGTTTTTTGGAACTGAACAAGAAACAAACACCTCTGTTTTTGACTCTTGATAGTTGCCAGGTTAGAAGAGCTGATACTGTGTTTTAAGACTGTTCCTCTAATCTAAGAAACTATTTATTTTGCAACAAAAAAATAGAAGAAAAATAGCATTTGTTACACATATGCACAGTATTGAACTTCGGTATCTACCTACAAGGACTGTCCCAGGAAGAGAAATTATAAGTTCGTCTAGGTTAAGTTATTTTATCAAGCCATTTCGTTTGTTTTCACCTGTGTTACTGGAAACCTGTAGTCAAAAGTAACATCAGGCTGCAGTTAACTGTTTCTTCTACATGCTTTTTAGCATGATTGGTTTTATCAGTTACATTTGGATAGCTCAGGGGATTAAGGAGGGTTCTAGAGATGAATAGCTGGAGTCTGAGCCTTTCATTTAGGTCCAGTGCTTGTATTTATTGTGACCATAGTGAGTGACTAAACCCTTTTCTTCCTGAGAGCTATGCAGTAGATAGAAAGGTTTAGTGGTAAATGTGCCCTCTGTCATGAAATCATACAGCTCATGTTTCTAGTTGGGAAGTCCACAAAAGTGCACAGAAAGGCAATAATCTGTTTGATCAGAAGCAACTTCAGACGATGCTGAAGACAACAGAAACTATAAAATGGGTATGAATAAGAGCAGTGGTTCTCTAGCTACCAACAGGATTTCACCTTGAAGTAGCTTGTCACTAATATTTTGGGAAACAGTGAACAAACAAAAGCATTATGGAAATAAATGCAGGTATGGATGCTAGTTCTTCTGTAATACCCATAAACAGTACAAGTGTTGAGACATGCAGCATACAGGAGTGACTGTAATGTAGTAGTCTCACGTATTGAAGATGTAACTCCATGGGAGGTCTCAAAAACAAGAGTACAGTGCAGCATGGGTTGCGTTGCCTTATGATATTGATGCACTTCTTCATTGTTCCTGCACTTGTTACTTGGAGGGAAAAAAAAAAAGTAAGGGAGCTACAAGAGTGTTATTATTTTTGTGTATTTTAGAGATCACAGTTTTACATCTGATGACCCTGCCATGTAGTGAAAGATGTTCTGAGACACAAAAACTAGTTAAGTAAAAACAACAGTCAGGGAATTCCTGCAATATTTTTTGATAAACAATGTAGTTTTATTTGTTCTGTTTTAAGAATATAAATGTAACATTCTGACTCTAATTTTCTTAAGGTTTCCTGTATGCAGTGAGGATACCATCAAGGGGCAAATAATTGCATCTGAACCTGAATCACAGGTGTCACTCCTAGAGATACATACTTATCCATAGGAAGTTTATGGTGACTAGTTCTAACACCCAGACTTCTAGAGGCAGGTGAGATGAATCTTGTCTTGTCTTGAAGAAGCATTTGCAAGAGTCATTTGGCAACAACACTTAATTAGTAGTCCGTGATTCACAGTGCAGTTCTGTAAAAATTTAGACACAGAGTGAAAAATGCTTCCTGAGCAATAGAACAGTAAAACAGTCCTGAATATATCACACATGCTTAACTGGGACAGAGCAGCAGGATACTGTGTTCCTAAAATCCTTTTGAGCAGGGAGCTATTCATTTTGCTATGGTAGTTTCTCTCTTTATCCCTAAATATTTTTTTTGTTTAACTAAAACAGTAATTTTTTTTGTTTAACTAAAACAAGGTAGTTTTTTTCTTTTCATTTTTTCTTTCATTTAGTTCCTTATGTGATATAGTAATGTACCAAGACTTTAAGTGCCAACAGCAGATGGAAAGTACATGTTCAACAATGGCTGACATGTCATTTTAATCTGAAAGTCAAAGACATGCTGACATTAAACTAGAAATAATTCTTTCCCTTTTAACATTCAAAAAAGTTAAAACTGCAGTGTAATATGTAGTATGTTTTACTACATGGAAACTACTACATATGTTTAACTCAAATCAGTTACACATATGGCTTAGATTGCTTTAAGGTGACCTAGGTGGTGAAACAGGTACAGGAGCAAAATAATGCTAGATTATGGGAAGACATTTGTGTTTTATCATTCAGTTGTAAATATTTATGTTCAATTTATTTTGTTGTCTAGTTAAATTAGATCAAATATAAGGTAATACATAAATACATAATACATAAATAAATACACTGTTTTGCAGAATAGAATCCTAAGTTGAATACTTAACAGTGTGTTGGTTTTTTTTTTTTAATCTGTGTATAGTTTGAAGGATCACTGGTAGTTTTGTATGTAGAAGTATCCACTAGCCAAGTCAGCCTGGAGCTGTTAATTGTTCTTCCCCCAAGAGCTGTCTTCAGGCTGATATAATTTAAGTTTCCTGCCTACACCAGCTTTGGGTTTGCTCTCTGATGACAGGACTACTGTATTTTTGTTGAGGATTTTCCGGGGAGGAATGGAAGTAGCTGCCCTCCGCAGATTGCTGTCTTATTGGCAGGAAATCCATCAGGTCTCAGCATTTAGGATTTGCTCTGCACATGCAACCTCTGCCTTCAGTGCACACACAGTATGTCTGATCTGGCCCAGACTCATCAGATTTATGGCAGGAAGCTTTACAACTTATCTGTACAGATATTGAGCATTTGAAGCTTCTAGAAATTTTACTGCGTGTTTACATACATGGCACAAAACTGGTTTGCTCAGCATCCCTGACAGCTGGCAACACAGTATTCAAGTCTGCGTCCATGCTGCTGGGTATTTAAAAGTTATGTGAAAATGTTAGGTCATCAAATTTCATCAGACCATATTACTGGATACAAAAAGTCCACTAATACCAAATATTTTGTTACCCTACCTGTTAATAAATTAAAGCCAAGCTTATTTTTTATAAGTGCAGCTGATTTTGCTTCAGTGTCCTTTTTTTAGTTTGCATCTTACTTTCTGATGATAGCTAAAAAAATAGCAACATACTGCACTGAGGATCATGGAGCATATATCTGCTGGAGGTAGGATATCTCCTCTCACATTTAAAGCTGTAATATATGATATTTTATATTCCACTATAATCACTAATGTGCATTTTTGTCATCTCAGAGAAATATGCTATAATATGATTTCTGCTTTTGAATACAGCACACACATTTCATTCTCCAAAGACAAAGCTTTTTTTATGCTGTTTTGATTTCTACAGTTAGTGGTCCAGCTGTAGAAATTATGCGCATAAAAAGCACGAATTCATGCTGTGTCACACTTATTTCATTTTGGGTTTTTTTTTGTTGTTGTTGTTGTTTTGGGGTTTTTTTTTGTTGTTGTTCCTTAGAGATAGTATAAATAAAATGGTACCTTAGGTGGAAAATGTGTTTGGGTTTAATGAGGAAGACAGAGTTCCTTTTGAAATAATCTGGTATGCACTAAAATACATTGAGTGGTTGATAAACCAATACACATTAAAATATTGATTTATTCAAAGTATGATTTTTATAATTGTTGTATAAGTGTCAACATGTTGAATTGCACTGCAGATGTGAAAACACAAAACAATATTTCATACGCACTGTGCTCCAGGTTAAAGCAAAGGAACAGAGAGATAAATTACACATCCATATCCACATATAGGTATCTGTAAACACCGGTGTATTTTCAGGCAATTCCTTATGGTGGTCATTTTTTATTTTAAAGCTCTGTCTTGTTGTCCAGCTGATAGTGATTGCTGTTGTCAGTGTTATTTTTAAATAGGTTCTATACATCATTTTGTGGTAATTTCACTTTCTGAACCTGCAAGTGTATGAGCTGTTGCTCCTTGATACTTTTTTACAGTATTCTGCTCTGAAGGCAATCTCTTCTTTAATGCATAGAGACAGCGTGTGGAGGTACGCTGATAAATCATCTTTGAACTAAGAGCAATAAATCATGCCAAAAATGGCAAATACTTCGTATTTAACAAGTATTTTCATTGGGAGTGCATGAAGAGGACAAAACACAGTTACAATGTAGACAGGTGGAATGCCTTCCACTTCTGCAGCATACTTATCTCAGTAGTAGAGCAAGTTTGGCAAATTTTCAGCTGCATAAGTGGGGGCAGGACAGCTCTTCCAACGCATGTCCTCACTTCCCATCTCTGCTCAGAACAAGCACACTTAGGAGCGGGCTTCATCCTAAACCAGTGGGGCTTAAGCACATGCTTGAAGTTAATCTTACAAAGTAAGAAAAACTGCAAAGGAAAATAAAAGGCTACGTCCTCCATCCTCTGACCTCTTATGTTGGTTGTTTGTTTTTAAATTTGGAATGTAGGTATTATGATTTGTATTTATTTCTGGCAGAGTAGTTTCCATTACAGCACACCTGACTGCACTGTAGAAGCAAATGAGCAGTTATGCAGTGGTAGGCAGGCACAGCAGGAGTTCATTAAGAGCAGTACCACATTGGAAACTTTCTGAAACACCAGATTTTTGGGTGCATTGTCAGAAGATGTCAGAATTAACCATGTTTCTCAGGGAATCCTGAGCTAGTATGGGAAGGTAATAGCATGCAGGAGGAATTTTTCATAAAAGTTTTAAATTTCACGTAAATTCTGAATGTTGCTTGTACCTTCAACCTTCACAACTGATGAAATCCTGAGGTTTTTTGAACAGAAGGTGAACCTACATTTAATACTCTGTATATGATGAAAAGGAAGATTGTTTGCCAGCTTCCTTGGTTCTGAAAGGTAGAGGTATTTTGCAAAAATAATATATAGGCACAACTTTCACAGTTGCACCCTTAATTTTTTAATATTTTTAATATTCAGAAGATTCTTGGGTTGTATTGTAAACTCTTTTACAATAGGTCATCACCTTCCTTGCATTTGGATTTGCAAAACAAAGACATGGGTGTGATGAAGTGTAAGTACTTACTATTAAAGCAAAAAAAAAAAAAAAAAAGAAAAAAAAAAAAAAGAGAGAAAAAGTAATCAGAAGTGAGCTTAACCTGAAACTATAATGTACAGTTAAGACTCTCGTGGTTTTTTATTTCCTCAGAATGTCACTTGGCAAGTGTAAAATTAAGCCACCTCAGACCCTTAGGCAGCTGTAAATAACCCCCAAAAGCAGGAACATCTAGAAGCATCTCAGTCAGTTTGCATTAGGTGTCCCTCAAAAGGGTGTAGTCTCCTAAAAATTATGAACTTGATACAGAAATTATTCTTTGACCTATGCTATAAAAAAAAGTTACAGTAGATGATTAGTGTATGACACATTTGCAGTTTGGATTATTATCTAGTATGTTTGGGGTATTATTCCTACTCTACCAAAATCTAATTTGTACTGAAGCCTGCAGACTTTTGCATCTGTTAACAGTTGCAGATTAATTACAGGCTGAAAAGCTTTTCATTATCCTTTAAGTTCATTGTCTTTTAGTTTCAGTTCTACGATAGTATTAATAAATCATAAACAGTTCTTTGCAGATAGTAGCAGCGCTATTGTATGTCAAAGAAGAGATTTATTCTGGAGTGGTTTTGGTATTAGATGTAAGGAAAATGCTTTCATTAAAATGAGGGGGGATTAAAGAAGTGTATTTTCTACTTCTCTAACCAGTGTAGAGGAAGAGATCTTGCTCTTCTTCCTGACTTGGGACAAAAGCGGTTCCCTAAACTGTGTTTTCTTCTTTGATATATTGAGTGCACTTCCTCATAAGCCTGTGTTTTTAAACAGAAAGTGACACGCCACAGTAAAACTGGGAGCCCAACAGAAAAGAAAGGGATGGAAGGCACAGACAAATGGGAGAACTGGTAACAACTGGTGTTTTCTAATGTGAACAGTATTCAGAATACAGGTTGAGATGAACTGCTGTTTTACAAATCCATTACATATATGTAGTGAAATAACTCACATAATTTAACAGACTAGTTCACATTTACAGACCTTCTTTTATCATAAGCATCTTAGAGTATATATCCAGGATATTTCTTTCCTTTTAAAACAGGGATGCCATTGCAGTTAGCTAAATAATCTCAACTGGAGAAAAAAAAATGGAGAAAATACTTTTCCTTAGTTTGAGTGTGGAAAATATATACTACAAAGCAAAGGGCTATTTATTACCAAAAGACGGTGTTGTAATCTGTTTTATATTTGTTTTAAAACTTGAAACTAATTTCAAGGGTTTGGATTTAAAAAAAAAAAAAAACGCTTTGAAATTTAAGTTTTCTCTGGTGCCAACTGGCTTTGGATGTTTCCAAATGACTGTTTCTATAGCAACAGCAAACAGATTATGAAGATAATTCTAAAACACTTTTTAAACATTCCACATTTTTGGTTGTCTAGCTTCAGAAGATTATATCAAATACCTGTCTACATTTCAGCTGAGCCACTCCACAGAAAAGATAGAGAGAAATAATTTGCAGGACCCATGCTTCCACTGGTACTGCATGTGGGCAAGCACTTTTCAGAGGCTCTTTTTGTTCTTGGTTAAGAAAAGCCCACTGGGTGGAGGCATGGAGCTGAATTTCATCAGGAGAGAGCAATTCATAGATTAATAAATGTAAAAAAAAGGAAAGGATATTAAGATCAAAACCTGGTAGACTTGTTTAATGAAATCTGTAAGACTTGATGGTTATTTGAAGTTGAGTACACCTTCCTTAAAACCTACTGATTATAATTTGAAATTATTTCTGGCATTAGAGAATCCATGGAGAACTTCTTAGATGTATCCCTTATTTTTAAGTTTATGCTACCCAGATACAAATTTGGCCGTGTCCTGCTCTAGCTTTGCTGGTTATTCAAACAATACTGTAGCAGTTACATATGTACTTATGCTTGTGGTATAAAGTCTACTATAGTAATTTTTTGGTTTCTGAGAGCTAATTACCAGTTCATCAACATTTTTCTCTTAGTAGGGGCACCAAAGCTGAGCAAGGCTAACAGTTCCACAGCCAGGTGAGCTTCTGCTCCTGAGGACTGACCTGAAATGACACAGAGGGTGTGCCCTCACTCACCCCCCAGCAGCAGTTCAGCCAGAGGAGTTGCTTCAACAGGGCTGGTGCCTTCTCAGACAGAACTGGGGGTGGAGGGCTGGAAGCAGCCTATTGACATCCATTTCATACGTGTATAAGGTTTTTTAATGGAGCAGTGTGAGGTTCTGAGTTTTGCTAAGCTCTGCCTTAATCTGCTTTCCTGAGCCTTGGACACGCTTTCAGCTCAGGACCTCTGTCTGTCAGCTGTAATGACAGTGACATCTGCTATGACTGTTCCTCTGTTAATATATCTCAAAGCAACTTTGTATGACGTCTTCTCCGTAGAACTGTGTGGGAATTAAAAACAGCCAAATGAGACCTAGTTAGAGGCTTGACGTATCCTCATAGTCAGCTCTAGTTAATGGAGGCACAAGTACTACAAGGTCAGACTTTGTAATTTTGTTTCTAGATGCCTGTTCTGTGCTCCTTCTTCCTGGAAAATGCTTGGAGAAGGTCTCCAGAGGGATTCCAATTAGTAAGTAGATTCTTTGCAAATATTGACCCATCTGTGAGACAAATCAGTGCCCCAAGGTTAATCCAACTGACTCCTGTGCTGCTGCGGTATTATTATGGCTCTTCTTTGAGTGGATTCACTCATACATCTTCAGCCAGGCACAAAGGCAGTCTGCAGTCAGGATATATGCACTTTTAAAGTGCAAAGCAAAAATGTATTGGTTAACGTATAGGAGACAGCTAGGAGTTAATGAGCTGTAAGTCTGAGCATCAGTGTGCCCGTTACCCCTGGCATGAAGAATCTTTACTGGGAGGCTGGCATCAGTCAGGAGAGGGAAGAGTTGGACACTACCGCACATACTCTGTGCTTCAAGTTGCTGTCTACCACCAGCTGCCACTACCCTGATGACACTGGCAGTTTAACCCAGTGCTTCACTTCCAGTTCTCAACTGCATGGACCAGCCTGACTAGCCTCCCTGCTTTTTTTTCCCGTTAGGACTTTAAGCCTTTCCATGCTGGTGTTTTCTCTCTTGCATCTCTGAGCTACTAATGATGCAACAGTCCTACCCCTGGGTGAGACTTTTGTCTTTTCTGTCTCTTTACAGACCTTCTCACAACACTTTTACAGCAGTCTGAGCCCAGGTTATTCTGTTCACATGAGAGCTGAGTCTTGGATGTCTGGTCCACTGGGGAGAGTCAGGGCAGCCTTCAGATGGGTTTACAGAGGGAGGGTTTCAGCTTGTGTACTGACCCAGGGAAAGGTGAACAGGAGTTACTGGTTCTACTCAGCTGCTGCTTTTCACAGCCCAGTGTAAATTACAGAAAGACTGGGAATTTCTTGTTGCTTGAAGTCACTCTGAATCGTGGAAGCAGCGTTTTCATGCTTTGTCATCACGTTCAGGAGTGGATCATATGGTGTGGTATCAGGTTCTTCTGGCCCAGGCCCAGGACTCCCATTTGTCCTTGCCCCGACATTCCTGGTTGCCCATTCTTCCAGCCTGCCTGAGTCTGAATCACAGCCCTGCCTTCACTCATGTCGATTGGTATACCCAATTTGCTGTCCAGGTCACTAATAAAGATGTTAGACATGGCAGGTCCCAGGACAGACCCTTGTGGTACTCCTACCAGCTCCAGGTGGTGTCCCACAACCCTCTGAGCAGAGTCATCCAGCAGCTTTTTACCCATCTAGCAACCTGTTTAGTAATCATTTTTTGAATGGGAAATATGCAATGTGTATCTCATTTAGCTTTTTCCCCAGGTAGTGAGAAGAAATATTTATTGAATATTTGGGTCCTTTATGATTTTTTTTTTTAATCAGTTTGTTCTTGATATAGCATTGATAGGATTTCTTTTGTCCTAAATAGTCCTTAAATTACTTTTATTTTCCTTACTGCCAGCTATAGAGCTTCCTTTTTATCCTTTAATTTCCTCTATTGTTTTTGTACAATTTGTTATTGATATTCATTTCACTAACCTTTTTTTTTCTGCTCTCTCGAACATAAAAAGGATTTTTTTATTAATCTGTTCAACGCTGTGATGTATACATGTAATAAAAATGAAAATGTAGAAGTACTAATTTATGTGCATAAATTCAGCTCATTTAGTATTACTGAAAATAATGAGCATCATAAAAGAGGCACTGATACTCCACATAAAAATAGTAATAGCTGTTATACTTGTAACACCTAACAATCCTGAAGTACAACAATATTTTTAAGAGTGTTTTTTACTGTTTTTTAAAAATCCACTACATCACCCTGGAGAGCTCTAAATGTGTAGTATCTAGGGGGAAAAAAAGAGTCCTTCCCACTGAAGATTTTAAACCCAATGTTATTTACTGTACTCAGATTATTCTAAAAATCATATATAATTATTATGAAAATAATTTAATTCAGCTCAGTAATGTTAGTTCTTATCCTTCATCCTGATAGATGATGAGTTAGATCAGAGAATTATAAATTTTTGTAGCTTAGTTCTAGTTATCATGACTTGATTACATTTGTTATGTGCTAAATACATACTGAGAAAGCAGTATAATACTTCAAAAGATGCAGTACCTGGCATACACTTCTTATTCAGAGATCTCTCCATTCTAGCAACATAGTAGAATGTTATTACAATATAAGGTAGTAAAAATACCTACATAGCTTGTTTATGGTATCTGCCACTTATATCTTGTAATATACAATGAATGAAGCAAATACAGAAATTTACAAGGAAAAGTGCCCTTGTGCATTTATACAGATTTTTTCTTTACTGTTCTTGTCCTGAGACAAAATGTACATTACACATAAATTGTGGTAACTTACAAATTTTATTTTTCTCATGAGTTTTATGTTTAAATGAATGTTTTCCAAGTGAACTCATAATCAAGATCTCGTTTACATAATTTGATTGACAAACACCTCAGTACAATTACTTACACACCGCGGAAAAAATTCCTGGGGAAAAGCATAATTGAAGGGATTATTTTGTTTGCTGGAGCTCTAGCAGTATTCTAACAACGTTGTATGTACAACAGGGAATATTTTATATAAAGGCAAGTGCTTTTTAAATGTCAGGTTTCATTCCAGGTGGCTTTTGAGAACACATTCCTGGTAGACCACTGAGTTTGAATTCTAGGGTTTGCAGTTTCTTTGACACCCAGTCAGGATAATTGTGCTTATTTGTGGCTGGAATCCATAGGCTGAAGCCATACCTGAGGAAGTAAAGTAGCAATTCATGCAGAGCTGGAGTGAGGGACAGTGAAGAGAGCCCACCCAGCATGGTAATGTAGAGTCATGTGAAGCTTGAAGGGTGGTCTCAGTTTGAAGAGGGGAGAGGGTAAGCTAGTCACTATCTCAGCTCCTTGCTGTAGACTCCTCCCACATGCTCACAAGGGATGAACATAATAGGTGGGAATGGTGCTGGTTTGGCACCATTCTACCTTGTGTGATATGGATAGTCCTTTAGTCTTTGAACAGCATCTGGCAGAACCAGTCCATTAGTGGGCAGCAGGAGAGAGCAGGGTAAACAATAAGGGATTTTCTTACTTTCTGTTATGTCAGTTTTTCATTGATATTTACCATGCTCTATGGAAACACATTTCAGCCCTCATGTTCTGCACATCTTCCATTCATGGTGCAGTTGAATCTGATATTATGTATTTATATTCTGATTGCTCTACCAAAGCATTTTAAGTAGCAGAATGATTGATTAGTAGGAGACAGGTTTTTTTTTCCTGGTGTACCTTCATAAAATGAACATAAGTATTTTAAGATTATCTGTAGCGTTATATATTCTACAGTCTTCTGTTTTGACCTATAGTCACTGCAGTTTTGACCTGCAGACAGAGAGAGACTAAAAAGACACTACGTGTGTGTGCGTGTGCGTGTGTCTGTTTAAAATGTGAAGATGTTAGATACTCAGCAAATAGCAAAAGCTTTCCATTGTCTGATTTTACCCTGGATCCATAAAGTAATTAATCTGTTTTAAGAACAATCAGTTCCAGGGAAGTAATCACGTTCTTCACACGGAGGGATAAAATGGAGTTTTAAAACAGATATTAGGAAACCTCTAAAGAGTCGAAGCCATACCACTGAAATACATGACCTCCTTCTTTGCCCATCTATTTTGAAAGCTGTTGTTATTTTTTGTTGCAGTACTCCATACTAATAATGTTTAGAGACTTTTCCTCTAATACTATACTGGTTGTATTGTTTCTCTACCTAAAAATTGCGGGTAAGATTGCTTCAGCTGGGCTTGTCGTAGCCTGGAATTGTTCTGTTGGAAAGGAGGAAAACCGATGTTCAAGACTGAAGATACTGCTTTTCCACTCTGATCATCATATGAGGAACTAGTTTGAACCTTTTCTTAGCCTGTCTCAGAGGAAAAGTAGCTGTCAAACAAAGGCTAGCCCCTGGGGAACAGAAAAAGAAACCAATAATCTTGTGTGATGTTGCTTGTAGCTTGCCAATTTTCCTGAGTGAATAGAGCATTCTTTCTGGGTCAATATCTTGATTATGCTTCTTGATTTGGGGTTTTACTGGCCTCCAAGGTAAAGAGAAGGAACACCAACTCTTTTCTACTTTTCCTATTAACAGCATTTTCCCACAGAGCTTCACAACAATATTTTCCTCAGAGAACCTTAAAACAATGCAACTTTTCCAGACTGAACAGCTTCCTTCTTTCTTTTTCATCAAGTCAGCAAGGCCTGCATTCTTGGCCTCTGCCTTTTTTCAACGTGGACTAAAGAGAAATCTCTAAATAATGAAGCAGATCCATTTGAAATCGATCCCTATTCCAATTTTAGCATTGCAATTCGCTGGTGTGCAGCCTGATCTTTGCAAAAAAAAAGACTGAAAAAACAGTGCTGTGAAGTAACCTTCCCGGCTTCTGTCTCCACTGCTGGATCCACCAGCACTCCTCATTGTAGACCGATGGATCAGGAGAGGAGTCTGTGGTGGCTGTAGTCTCAGTGTAAGATCAGGCCATTACTCATAACGGGTAGATTTCAACCAGCGTAAACGTCGTACTACGTAGCAATGCCCTATGGAGTTAGCATCCCGTTTATCACATTGGAAGTTAACATAGTATAACAATTATTCTATCTTCCAGAAAATAAAGTAATAATTATTCTGTTGTTCTTAAACTCACTAGAACCATTTTGGTGAGGAAACATCAGACTTTTTCAAAGTTTGTTTTGCTAAATGAAAATTAAATTTCTGTCATAAAGACATAGTAGTAGGAAAAGTAAAATTATCCAGATACTTCAATATTTAAAAAGCAGGCATACATTTAGGTGTGATGATTAGTCATAATTGAAACAGCTTGAATTAACTTTATTGTATTTAATTGATTCCTGGAGTGAAATTTTGATCTATTGAAGGTAACTGGATTTTTACCTCGTGTTTCCAGCCCACCAAATTTTCTCCCACTTGTTTCTTTTATTAACCTTTTTTTACCCCCATTCCAGTCTTTCATTTCTTGAAGTGATAGAGTTCAAAGATCTAACCACAAGACCTGATAGATCTTGTGGACCATAGCCCTTAATTTTATGTGTCAGTAATTTTCAAGCTGTAAAAGCAAGCTTGCTAGATCTCCAGATGAACACATTTTTTTTCTTCTTGCTAGTGTCTGAGGATGGTAATGCCAACACAGCACCTCAAGACCTCGCTGTCTCTGTGAATACACAGATTTTTATGACCTCAAAGAAAAATGCAGTTAATTCATGTTGAACCACTGATTTCTCACTGCTTCCCCCACTTCTCAAACAGCTACAGCTAGAGACAGGGCAGTAGCTGACCTGACCTTTAGCTACCATCTCTTGACTAGAAGTCTTTCCAGATGGATCATTTTAAATCAGCCTTTTCTTAACATATTGATTTCATAAACAACACTTTGCCTGAATACAGTGGTCAAGATTTTCTGAGGAGAGGCCGTTCAGGTCACCTGAGGCAGGGAGAGTCACTTCCAGGCAGGAGGATTTATTTATGGGCACTCACATAAGGATGATAAGGAACAGAGTCTAAGGAAGAAGAGCTGGATTCACTCTAGGAATCCTTCATCACATCAGAAAATAGTCTGGGAGGTCTGGGGTTGCTTGCAGGAAAATGCGTATTTTTTTTTGCTGAAGAAGGGGAAGAGTCAGTTCCCTCACACATCCTTCTGCCGCTGCTTTACTTAAGACATTCCTGCAATTTGCATGAGTCATTTCTCACTTTAAATGTTTTGGGTTGTGGGGTTTTTTTTGTTGAAAGACTTTGCTGTGCCACTATATGATACTTGACACTTCCTCTCTTTTGGTGAAGTTTTTGATTCTTTTTTCCTGACATCTAGCTAAAACTTCCAGGATGCAAGAACCTCATGCAGAATCAGGAAACACAAGCTGTGGATGAATTCAGATTTAACAGACTTGAACTTCTGTGCAGCTGATCTGGTTTTATTCTAAACTAGAAAATGCATGTAACATTGCAAGCAATTCATTTACTGCTCAGCAATGGTGTCAGGCTTTCAGCATTTCTAAAGTTGTCATAATAAGGCTATCTTCATGCCATAAAAAGGACTGTTCAGTAATGATACATGAAGACTGTGAAGAATATAAAAACTTCCTGCAAGATCTGATTCCATCAGGATCACTGCTGTGTGACCTTTTAAAACCTGTGGAAGAATTTGTTTGGAACCAAATCCTGAAATTGGATATTCATGTATTATGGTATTGCATTTTAAATGGTTATAATAGCAAGAAATACTTCTTCTGAAAGGATTTTCTGCTTACATTTCATGATTCAAATGTTCGTGTTGGTTTGTATTTTCTCCTGCCTCGCCTGCATGTGGAACATTTAGAGAACTAATGAAAAATATGGAAGGCATTCCATATTCTTTGCTGCAATAATATCCTTCTTAAGAGGATATTTTTCCAGTGATAGAATCAGGTCATAGGCAAAGAAATCTTGTGTTACTGTCTGCATTTTTCTAAAAAAAAAAACCTGATTTGGGCCTTCTTTAGACAATTTCTTTCCTTTATGTGTATTCCTCAAATATAACACGTAAGAATAAACAACTGAAAAGAGTTCTTAGCAGAATCTGGAATCTTGCTTAGTAATAAAAAGTTGCATTTTTAGAAGGTTGTATTTCCTGACATAATGACAGTTCACATATGACTAAGATCAACAGTACTTTCAGTCACTGACTGGGGAACTGCAGAGATCTTCTGGATACTGTGGTTTATGAAAAAAAAAAAAAAATTCTCCTGACCTTACAAGTATTTCTTTCTTAGTGAGAGTTCAAATTATGTCAGATTTTGTCACAGAAAACCAACAGAAGAGATATTAGTAACATAAGTCAGTGAGTAGGCAGTGGAGAAGGAACCAATATAAGGCTCAGTAAGTGTTTGTCACAAGATATACCCTATTTCCAATGAGGGCCTTCACTTTAATTATTTTTGCTTCAGATTTCATCCGTTGAATTACGAATTTCTCACAAGAAACTTTAAAAAAAGTGCCTCACTTCTCCAGAGAAAACAGCAAACTGTCTCAAGTAATGAGCTGCTGGGTTTGTGGAATTGCCTCCTTTGTTGTCATGGAAACTAAAGTTATGAAAAATTGAATGAAGGAAGCTGATGAGGCCTCCCATCTTTTTCCTATAACTCTTGGAGTTGTTAAAGTTCCTTAGCACAGATAATTATTTGTTAGTACTTTGGAGCAAAGGATGGAGCAATATGGAGTTTTGTTGAAGAGTAAGTGAATATTTGCGTGCATAACTGGAGCATACTAGTGCTTGCTAATCAGTATCCTACAGAAGAATATTACAAATCATAATCCCAGCAAAGTCAGTCAAAACTCACCAGTGAAAGCAGTAGGAACAGAATTTGATCCCAGTGATGAGGAATTATTGTTCCACAAATCCCTGGGAGTTTCCACCGTTGGGAGTTAATCTCTTTCTAAAGGTTAACTGACAGTTATTCTAGGACTAAAACATTCTTCAACTGTTGTTTCCACAAGGTTAGTGTACAAAACTCTTCCAAAAAAAAAATGAATGCACTCTCTCCTACAACATGAATCACCTGAACAAAATCAAGCACATATTTTGTTCAAAAGAACCATCTTGTGGGATCAGCCCAGCAAAATCCTCTGGGTCAATTGGTCTAGCCGGTTTATAGCTATGGTCTTGATTATATCTGTAACTGGCTTCTGAAAAAAATCATGTACTTTAGGGTACTCCCACAGTTCATTAACATGGGCATTTTACTTTGGTGATCATCTAGATCAACCTCTTTATTAAGAAGGTACCTTGTATCATCAGGGAAACAGCCAAGTCAGAGGTACTTTGCACCTGAAATATAAAGATGTTTGTTGGACATCATCCCAAATCCTAACTCTGGTTTATCTTTTCTTGTTGATTTGACAAGTAATTATTTTCTTTTGTTGGTCACGGGAAAACTTGTAAGCAAATATTGGACATCCCAGTTCTGTTTTCTTCAACAAAAACCAGCCCCAACCCTCACAGACTTCTCACCAAGACTACCAGCAAAATCTATTTTATTACAATTGCTATTTTAATAATCTTAAAGGATCTGTGATTTATCCATGGATTCTTTACCATGATTCTAAAAATTACTACTTAAATAAATGTCTACAGCTCAAAAAAAACTAAAGAAAGGAAGAAAGAGAAGGAATAAAAGTCCAGGCATAAGCACTGGCTTTCTGAAGTTGGTAGTGACAGTTCTTTCAACCATCTCTTTAAACAAATATAATGTTACATGTTTTCACTACCTTACAAACTGATAGTAGTACTTAAAAATCATTATGAACTCCACCTTTTACAACATAGCAGCACGTGATACCCCTTTCTATATTGTAAATTTGTGGTTAGAGCACTGGATGTATAGCTAACATCTTGGGTTAATTCTCCTCTTCCACTTAAAGTAATCCAAATCTAAACTAAGATACATTCTGTGCAACTCATTTATAACCCCTTGTGTAGAGGCTGGGTGAAAATACCCTCCTGCTTTTCTGTTGAAGCTGTGCATTCTGCAGCAATTAACTTACTCTTCTTTTAATAGTGAACAGACAGGAAGACCATGATGGATCATGGTGGTTCGGGTGTTTCCATATAAGTGAGTAATCAAAGATTTTTACCCTCTACTCCTGTGACTGATTACACTTTTCATTAAAAAGATTTTGAATATATAGCAGAAGTATTTCTGAGAGGAGGACTCAAGGCACACCTCTGTTTTCTGGCTGCTGTGCTAAGGTCTGTGCCTTTTGCCTCCCAATTAGTCTGGGGAGCTGTTTTCTGACAGTGCTGGCAAGTTTGTACTGGCCATCTCAGGTGTCTGACTTGTCTCAGCAACTCTATAAACAAAGTGCTTAATATAAAGCTTTTTAAAAAATTTATTTTCAGACATCAAAGAATTAGTATTATAGTACTTAACATAATGTCTGCTTAATGTACCTAAATCTTTTATTGAATCTGATCTTTATTTTTTTTCTAGTTTAGTTTTGCACTATTAAGTGATGATATTAGTGTTCTATTTCCTGCTATTTTTCACAAAGATACTGACAGTAAAAGCTTATAACTTGTGAGTTGCTCAGGTGCTAAATTAATGATTGCCATAAAAAGGAAGTAGACAAGAATAGATAAAACAATGCAATAAAATGTATAATTTCAGTTTCTGAATCTTAAAAATGACTTCCATAAATATAAATGCTTTAAAAGGTATTCCAGTGCAGTCCATGAGAATAGTATTTCATCAAAAATACAAATGGTAGTATTAGCAGATAAAATATAGGAACAATAGTGCAAAAATAAATCCATTCCATTCTTTCTTTATAAAAGAGATAGGTTACTTTAAAATGAGTAAAAAATATCTCAAGTGCAAAAGAAAAATCAATTAATATCAATAAGAGTTTTGTGTTGCTTTCAGAGAAGTCAAGATTTTGCTTTGTAAGCTTCTTCAACTTCACTTTGACTTTATTTGGAGTTGTTCATCCTGATTCAAATCATGCTCAACTTTAACTCTTTGTCATTGAAACCTAAAGCCAGGATTACTTGAAGGACATGTTTGAGTGCTTTCCCTAAATCATACCTTTGCCAAATCTCCTAGTTTAATCTTATTGTTTTTTCCAGAACCATCTCCTGGATTTGTGTAGTTAAGTACAGTTTCAGTTGCAAGGTTTTTCTGTGTGTCTTCTTTACCAAGCATCCTGTCTTTATAGAAGCAGATAAAAACTAGAAAATATGACTTAAAAAGCCTGTAAAGGCACACATTCTAGAAAACAAATAGAAATAACCTCAAAGGGTTCTTTTTATAGCTGTTTTTTGTGACCTAGCCTCTTTGAGGTTATACTCTCAGTGATATAGGTTCAAAGTCTCAAGACACATGTAGGAAACAACTATGTTTTTCAGGACAGATATAATTTTGTTTCAGTGAAAGAAAACAAAAGGCTACCAGTCTTGCATATGAATGTTTCTTCATTATAAAAGCAAGGAAACAGGACTTTTGTCTAACCTTAGGAAGAACGAAGACATTAGTAGTGCTAACTTAAGTTACATCCTGCATATAATTTGCAATTTCCGGACAATTTATGGAGGTAGCAAATTTTAAAATGTATTCTTTTACCTTAGGCAGTCTGTTTATCCACAAACCAAAATATGCTTGATTTATGACTGCACAGAATTCTTCTTAACAGGATAATAATATCACTAATATTGATAATCTAATAACAAAATGTTGAATGGCTTGGATATCTTACATTTTTCAGAGATAAAAGGAACAAGGTGGCTTTTAAACATTAACATGTTTTTTAGGACCATTCTACGCAAAACCTTAAAATATAATTCCCACAAGGCCAACCTTCTTCTGTTCTCCTGTGTTTCTTCTTTCATTGACATAACAATTTCCATTATTCTGTGGTGAATTTAAATTAAATATATACATTTAAACATAAACATATGTTGGCAATCTCAGCATGTCTCAAATCAGACGAGGAAGCTATGCTTAACCACTGGAACTTTTTGTGAAAACTTATTCTCCAACAGTGTAAGTTTCCATAAGGATCCCTGAAAGAATTCTTAGCCCCATGTCTAATATCTTTTTCAATACTTGCAATTCTGATTCATCACTAATTAACATTTTGAATTTAAGATTATTTTTTTTTCCAAAATGTATGCTCTTGTACAAGTACTATTCTGTGATATGAAGGAAAAAAATAATTAAACTCTGTGGACTGTTGGTGCAATTCTGAAAATTGCAGGGGGTTAATCTCATCCAACTTTTAACTTCTTCAATTTAGGCACCTAGTCTGAGTTAATTGTTTAGGATTCTGGAATATTGTGTCCAGTTCTGGGACCCTCAGTTCAAGAGGGACAGAGAACTGCTGGAGAGAGTCCAGCGCAGAGCCACAAAGATGATTAAGGGAATGGAGCATCTCCCTTATGAGGAAAGGCTGAGGGAGCTGGGTCTCTTTAGCCTGGAAAAGAGGAGGCTGAGGGGTGACCTAATTAATGTTTGTAAATATGTAAAGGGTGAGTGTCAGGAGGATGGAGCCAGGCTCTTCTCTGTGACATCTAGTGGTAGGACAAGGGGCAATGGGTTCAAGCTGGAACATAGGAGGTTCCACTTGAATATGAGAAAAAACTTCTTCAAGGTGAGGGTGACAGAGCACTGGAACAGGCTGCCCAGAGAGGTTGTGGAGTCTCCTTCTCTGGAGACATTCAAAGCCCGCCTGGATGCGTTCCTGTGTGATCTGATCTAGGTGTTCCTGCTCCGGCAGGGGAATTGGACTAGATGATCTTTCGAGGTCCCTTCCAATCTCTAACATTCTGTGATTCTGTGATTCTTCTCTATCCCCATGAAGAAAATAGGTAGTGCCAGACACTGTCCTCCTGTTCCAAAGTAGGTTTCTAAAGCAGGACAGATAGTGTGCTTTCTACCAATGCCTCTCACTCTCTCCCACGATTGACTGTGATGGTATCTGGATGATGAGCATTAAGCAGATGATGCCTAAGTCCTTACTAGTAAAATGAAGGGTAGTGAATGTCATCTTGTAATGAAGTTCTCATCACCATAGTATTTCAACACCAGGAAATTCAGATTCTGTAAGCGTGTTTCTGTGCTGTGCCTGGCACTGGCAGTGGCACCTTTCCCAGCTCCATGGCTCCTCTCTGCTGGTGCTGGTGCCTGTTCTCCTCACTGTGGGCCAGCAGCTCCCACCTCCACCTCTGCCGTGGCTGCTGGGGCCATGCCTGCCTCTGCCAGGTGCCAAGTGAGAAACCAGATGCCTCAGAGGAGCAACTTGCTCCATATGGGGATGGGATAACACAAATTCAGCTTCTAAGCAGATATTAGTGGTCTCTAAAGGGAGAGGAGAAATTATGGAAGGGCCAAGAGAGAACTTGAAGGAAGAAGCCTGAAGGGAAATAAAGAAACAGGATCAGGACAGCTGTAGCAGAAAAAAAAAATGTAGGGCTTATTTGTGCATGCGTAAGACTAATGTGATATATAAAGAACCATCGAGGAAGAGGCTGTTGGAACAAAGAAAGAGACATAATTCAGATTTTATTTTTATGAGGAACTTGAGCTGTCTTTGAACAGCCTGGCTTGTGGATAGTTAAACTGAATCTCTTGAATAACCTATGGAATGACATTTGTTTCCATAAATTATTCAATGAATACCTACAAACTCATTTGTTGTAGCTGGCTTTCAAACAAAAAAAAAAAAGGTGAAATTTTCAATACATTATTCAAACAGCTGTAGTTCAGATGTGTTTTTATGTATGTCAGCCACAAATACACTTGAGGTGTTATTAGATGGCAAGTGTGATAAACCGGGCATTTCCTTTGCATCAAATGCTATTGATTGCTGAGCTCGGAGAGCCATTGTCTGCTGAAAATGTGGAGTATTTGAGCTTTTGCCAGTTTCTTGTTGCTGAGCAACAGCATTTGTCCCTTCAAGTTTCTTGTGTGCATGTAGCTTGTACATATGGATTAAACTGAATGTAGAATGAAAACTATCTTAACTATTTAATGACCATATAAAATGTCTCCTCTGTTTAAAAAGTAAGAGCTTCCAAGCAGTGAATATTATGGATTTTCCTACACAGCTTGGGCTAGGGAGAGGACAGGGCTGTAGGGGAGCAGCCAGAATGGGGATGAGGACCAGGCACCCCAGCAGCCCCTGTACCAGCTGGGCAGGGACTCGAAGCTGGGGCTCAGCCCCACAGCCGAGCGAGGGAGCAGGGCAGACCCAGAGATCATGGCCAGGCCCAACCAAGGGCCCAGATCTTAAGACAGTGTCATGGTGATGGAGTGGGTCCCAGGTCCAGCCAGGACATCAGGCCAGGGGCAGACATGGCCCTGGGGTGGCTGGGCAAGGCGAGGGGCTGAGGCCAGGCTGGATGTGGGCCTGCAGGTGGGCCCAGCTCAGTGGGGCCCATGGCTGGGCAGGGCAGGGCTGTGGGGAGCTGGAGACCAGCCCTGCTGTGGCATCACAGGGGCAGTGGGACGGCCCTGGGGGGCTAACATGGGGTCCTGGGCGTGGGCAGGGTGTGGGGAGCCCCGGGGGGCTGACATGGTATCCTGGGCCCTGGGCAGTGTGTGGGAGCCCTAGTCCCTGCAAGTTGCTGACAGTGGTGTTAGTAAACATCTTTAGTGAGAGTCGCATGTTCTCCCTGCTGTGCCTGCGTTATTGTAAAATACTGGATGTTTAGACAAAAAGTAAAAACCTTTTACTACATTTTATGCAGTGTCTGCATTTTTTTTTCATTCCATAATGACTGCAAGCAAAAAAGTAGTATTCATTAACAATGAGCATGTTCTCCAAAGCTTGGACTGTCAGCAGCATCTTGCCACCATGGGAAAATGAGAACTTTTTTGTGAGATCCGCAGATAGGTAAAAGTAGAATTCACGTGTCAGAGCTAAAGATTATTTTGACCTTTTCATCAGTCACTTTGAAATGTCAGATGTTTTCAACTGGCTCCACACAGCACCTTTAGCTCCATTAAGCACCTGTTTTCTATCTGATATTTAAAATTTTTATAATGAGTTCAAATAGCTGCATGTTAATTAACACAAAAAAAAAGGTGATTTCATTTGTAATTTCAAATGGGAAACCTATAGGTAAATTCAGGTTCATATTTGAGTATGAAGTCATCACTGAAGACAGCTTCCAATTCTTTCAGCTCCTCTGAGGTCCACAGTGCTTAATTAGCACATTTTCGTAACTCACCGATGAAGGTCAGCAGCAAGTGTCTTAAGTGTGATGAGTAATAGTCATGGTGGATTGAGCTACTTGTATCTGAAAGTATTTTGGTCAAACTCTAATACATCTTTTTTATTCTAGTAGTTCTAACTGAAGTCTTGCTGGTGTCAGCGATGTAACTTTTGCCTGCCAGGTGAAAAAGTAATTACTACAGCAGATGAAGACTTTTTCTAGGGTACATCTTATTTGATAACGAAAGAGAAACATTGTCTTAAACTCAGATTCTGAAGAGTTATTACAGATTTCCAGTAAGGGGTAGGCTGGTCCAGGAAATGCTGGCCATCATTATCTACATTCGTCTGCATCGGTATCTAAATGGTGGCTGCTGTCTCCTTCAAGAATGGTGTTATGTGTACATGAAATCTAACTTTACAGGACAACTGTCACAGTAAGTGAAGAGAAGAAATCTAGTCAACTGCAAGGTTTTTCTGTGAAAATGTCTTATCAGGATCGGAACAAGAGATTGCAAAGGATAGGTATAAAGAAGTGTTTAAACAAATGAAGAACACTTTATTTTTTAATTTCCTGAAAGCTGCAAGTCTTCTGTTCTTCTGTACCTCCATACTGAGTAAATAAAAAAGATATGAAATAATTTTTCATATGCAGCTCATGCATGAAGATGATTTCTACTCGAAAAGCCACAGAAACTTATCACAAATAAGTTAATTATATACATCTGATTTCCTCAGCCCCTCTCTGGACACAAATATACCTTCTTTGGATGTATCATAGCACCTCAAATCTTTTAACTGTTTCAGACACTCAACGCTAATTGTAAAACTTCCTTCCCTCCTGTTCTAGCCCAATGACAAGAACAGGCAAGATTTAGGTCTGCATCTGTTACCATTTTCTCTGAGGCAAAGAAACCACACCCCAGAGTATATTCTGGAGGAGGCTGATGACTGGAAGTAGAGCTTCCAAACTACCCTGTAATTTCCATGTTTTCCCCCAAGATGGTGATCGTCCGGTGTGTGGAAAGGCATTTTCTGTTACTTTAGGGAATGTGATTGTTCTGTTTGAATATATGCTGCCTGAAATCCTAAATTTTAAGGAAACTGAATTTTTTTCAGTGAGGAGTGTGAAAGCAGGCATGTTAAAATGACTCTTTAAATATTCCTGTTTATATTTCCTTAAGAAAAGTATTGTGGTTTTCCTTTTTTTTCTGTCTAACGTAGGTGGCATATTGTAGAACAAGTGCAGGTATATTATAAGATGTTTACAAACAGCCATTTCTGTTCAACTAAACAGTTCTGCATTCAGGGTCTCCCAGAATGGAGGCAAGATGTGTAGGAGTAAATGACACAGCTTATCAAGTGGAAGAACTTGGTACAACATTTTATTCCCTGAGCATTTTGGCTTTTGATTGCATTTCTTAGTGTCAAGGGTATTATGTTCTTAGCTATACTTACATACAAATATAGTCTGTATGTGTACTTGGATTTATATATACGTGTATGTCTACGTATGTGATACATATGATGATTCAGTCATGGTCTGGAAATAATTGGCTTCAAAATATGGTTTCATCTGAAGCTTTTAATTAAGGTAGTGTCACCATAGCTAATCTATTATAGTCATAACCTGTTAATATAAATTATTAACAAATATGATTCAACAGCAGTGTTTCTACTCTGTAATAAATACAGGAAAGCATAACTGGATGGGACACAGTAGGAAATTAAGCTTTGGGATTGATAGATTGAAACTCCCAGTAACAATAAGACAATGGGTACTTTTACATTTTTGTTAGAGAAATATAACAAATCATGCATAGTGAAAGTAAAATATGGACATAAGGCTGGCCCTAGACAATTTGGATTAACATTATAACAAAAGATTTCTGAAGAAAAAGGGTATAGCTGCTGAATTAATAACATCATTTCTTAAGCTGATGTGTTAGTGTCATCCTCTGATTTTTGCACAGTGATTTTTTTTGTGCAGTCACCTGCATACTGAATTCTTTTCTTCAACAGTAAGCACCAGACAGCAAGAGGAGGGTCTGGAGAAGTACAGAAAGTAAGAGGGATACAGATATCATACAAATAATACAAGTGCTACAGTTCAATATTAATAATGTTGAAACATTTTTTTTTTTTTAGCTGAAATAATCTCAAATCCTTGTTAAAACCTAGAAGCAGCAGCAAGACCATTGCTACAACACACAACTAATAGATGCAGTCTATTCTGCAATGTGAGTCTCCAGCAACCTCACTGATGTCAACTTCTGTGAAGGGAGTGATGGAGTTCTGCCTTAATTGCAGATTCATCGAAGCATGGATTTACCTACTAAGTTAGATCAAGGTTTCATATAGTTGAGTTAGGATTTACCTAGAAAGTTAATGGAATGTACATCTTCCCTCCAGTCCTTCCTAGTCATTATTTTGGATCATGCTGCTTGTATTTCTTGGTCATGTCTCATAGAAGCGCCTCTAAAGCCCCACAGAATCTGCATTAAAGGTGGTATTTACCACCAATTGTGCAAGGAGAACTGGAATGCCACTTACCTGACACAATTCATACTTGCAGCCAAAGTCATTTTAATTTGCTTCAGCTGCTCCCCATAATTTGTGCTAAAACAAATAGATGATGCATAGTTAAAAACTGTATGTTCAGAAATGCATCCAGTTATCAGTCTTATGAAGCTCATATCCATATGGCTTTTCAAAGCCTACTGGTTTGTGGCAGTATGAATGGAAGTAATGATCAGTGGTGAATAATTTGATACAGAGTAGGCATCATTATTTTAAGAACTTACACTTTTTTATAGGCTTGCATTTGTAACCAGTCTTACCAATGGTAAAAACTAGGAGGAAGCCCCTGAATTTTACTTTGATTTTTGGAGACAATGTAATAAATTTTTCTTCATAAATGGAGTTTACTCCAAGTTTGCAAATCTTGTTTAACTTCCACTACAGCTGTAGGAAGGCTATTCTGGAACTGTACTTCTCTGGGTGACCTTCTGAATTCTCACCAAAATCTCTTCATGGCCAGTTTGTTTCCACTTATTTTTATGCCAACATTGTCCCTTAGATTAAATCATTCTTATTCCTCTCCCTTGTTTATCCCCAACGTGTTTATAGAGAGCAACAGTATTCCCTCTCAGCTTTTGTTTTGCTAGGCTAAACAAGGCAAGCTCTCTTGACAGATGGTTGGCCAGAACCCAGCCAGGCAAAGCTGACACACCAGCTTCAGAAAGCCAGGAGCAATCACTCTTTGGAGGCTACCTCCAGACTCTAATGCAACCCGTCAGAGATTTGGGAGCAAATAAACATACTCTTGGGCTGTAGCTGTCTCACTTCTTACAGTTCCCCAATTACCAATACCTCATGAATTGATTTTTTTTTTTTTTTAATAATTGTCAATCAGAAGATCAAACTCTTTTATAGCTGTGGTAGTTGTAATTGTAGCCTGAGTTGAC
Organism: Pterocles gutturalis; assembly: GCF_000699245.1. Classification (NCBI taxonomy): domain Eukaryota; kingdom Metazoa; phylum Chordata; class Aves; order Pterocliformes; family Pteroclidae; genus Pterocles; species Pterocles gutturalis. Next base: position 51,735 of record NW_010127805.1, on the reverse strand, counting down.
ATAACTGGACTACTTTTGATCTAATATATACACCAAAATAAATGAAAGATGAGGAGTCTGAAGGGAGAAGGCAGTAAAAAGCCACCACAGATCCCAAGTTCTTATTTCACAATCTGAGGTATGGTAAAGTCCTTTCTAACAATGTTATTGCTTCCTCTGTTCAAAGTGAACCTTCCTATAGGTATGTGTGTGGTAGTCACACTGGTGGATATTGTGGGTACATATTTTCCCCTGATCCTGAGAAAGAGTTATCTGAATGCTTGTGGAAAACCAGAAGTGTACAGAAATCACTGGTAAATCCTGGGTATTTCCCCCCCTTATTTCTTTAATATGGACCTGGCAGCTAAATTAATCTCTCCTTTTGAGCCACAAATGTCATGGCCAAAATTCAAACTAAGGTACACTTATGTGCTGCCAGTATAGAAAAGGAATTGCTTGTTTCAAAGTGAGTCTCTTTCCCCATCTTAAAAATATTTTGCAGTCATGAAGTGGCTTCTTACCAACAGTGCTGGCTGCTTGTCAGCATGGGTGAGGTAATCCCTGCATACAGTGCTCAATCTGAGGAACTGGCTGATCTCCAAACTGTAAAAATGAATAGGCTGGGCTGTCAAAATAGGCTTTGAAATCATGTTTCTGTAAATCTTACATGGAAAAAATACAGATTATGCCACCTATTGACAGTTTTATGACTAAAATATCTGGTCGAGATTTGACCCATGTGTCTGTTTTGCTTTTGAAGAAGTCAAACTACAAGGAGTATTTATCAGGACCAATGATCCATATTTGCCTATCTGTTTCCCTCCCTCCTCTTGTCAGTTCTTCCCTTCCTTTCTTCCTTCCTCGTCCCTGCTCCCTCCCTCTCCTCTCCCTCACTCTCTCAATCCCTTCCCGCCTTCCCATCCTCTTTCTGTTACACAGGTTTCTCTATTTTCTCACACATCACCGGATGATTTCTGCGAGGCTGTTCAAATGTTTACATGTTTGAATGAATCAGGAGCATAATTTTCAGTGCCAAAATAAATCCAGTAGCACATTTTCTTGATTTATTAGGATTTATATAATCTGATTGCTTTATGCTAAAATTTTCTATTTTCAATTCATCAAACTAGTTCTTTTTCAACATAATTTTTCCTTTCTTCCTAATTCTTCCTATTTTTCTTTGGTTTCTTGTAGAAACTGTATTTAAGGAATTGGAGAAATATGAGAATTGAGAAAATACATTCCATTTGACACTACTGACACTTTGCTTATATGTTACGTCATTTTCCCATCTTTCATCCTTGATGTGAGTGAGCATGATTAAATCCTTCAGCATGAACTGAGGCTTTGTTGGCTGTGGATGGACTTTTGGCTTTCCAATGCTAACATAATATGAATACTATATTTATACATTACACTGCCCTCGGTAAATAATGCTGGTGCATAGAAAAAAAGAATTTTTACCTTACATAGAGGTCTGCTAGCTGTTTTTCTTTTTTGCAGATGGATGAAGTTCCATTTCAAGAAGGATAGCTGCAAGAACTGGCCCCAAATACATATTTTATCCAATATCTTAGCAATCATTCTTAATACTAAAAATTAAAATGCTGACACTTTCATCAGTAAAATTCACATTCACAGATATTCAAACAGCAGTCTTTGGTTGTGGAGACTTCAATATTCACAAGTGTAATTTTAAAATAAAACCCAATTTTATTTGGACAGTGGCTGAGCAGCGAAGACCTGCAAAATATCTAACCAGTTCACTTTGAAAGCTGAAATTCTTTAAAGTATAACATGGCATTATCACATGTATAAGACATTCATTAAAATGTGTCTGCTTGAAAGGCCTCAAATCTTTAGTGTGCTTGTAGTATGGGGTAGGGACTGAGTAAAAGACTAGTGCAGAAAAGGTAGCTGCTACCAGTGGACAGGAAGAGGGAGAGAGCAGAGAGAAAAGATGGGAGAGGACAAAAGGAAGACAAAATATCCCAATCAAAGAACTTTCCATCAGCATCTTCAGAGCAGTGATAATGAATGGCCTGAGCTGAGTGCCACAAGAAACTGGGACTTGGCAGATGTACAAAAAAAAAAAAAAAAAAAAATCCATCAAATACAAGAGCAGTGCTAACCTGCCCGTGTGTTGGTTGGCACGAGCAGCAAGTGACTCAGAATGATTCCTTACACACAGATATTCACAATGCTACCATACACTTACTATTCCTTCTTTAATGTTTCTCTTTGCCTGACTGGATTTCCATATGTTATCCTCCGCCTTACTGCCATATGGTGCAATGAAATTTAATAGCATCTATGTAAAGTTGTAGGCAAACCATTCCTTAATCAGCTGAAGGATCACATTGCAGTCTTCCCATTGTGACTAGCCTTCTCAATTTCTAGATGGTCATCTAATCTGTTTTTTATTCTGTTTACCTTGGCTGCAAAGAGATATTGCACACTGATACCATTTCTTCTCATTTGTATTTTGAGTGGTTCCCTGGAAATATTTAGCTCTCAAAAAACACACTTTTGCTTTGTTTTTTCATTTTATTTTCACTATTTTAAAAAATTTTTGTTCTTCACAATTATAATGTTAACAGTATACTAAAGTATTTCAATACTTAGTACTCTCCCATACAGAGGTTTTATAATTTTAGTGACCAATTCTTGATAATTTCGGTTTTAACACAAATGTGTTATTTGAAAATGAATGAAACTCCAGGAAATTAATGAAGAAATGACTGATCAAATTGAACCATTTATATGTTTCAATATTTGTATTTTCCTTGCTTTAAAACTTGTTCAGCACAACTCTGTATACTTTTACTACACATTTCATCATGCTTATATATGTTAGCAGAATAACTTCCTCAAACTGGACAGTGAGACATCATTGGCTGTCATCGAGAGGAACATGCCATACAGGCATGGACAGTTTATAGTAACTCTTGAAGAAATAACTGCTAGAGGCAAAATTCCTTCCAGGGTCTTCCTGAAGGTGATGTAACTCTGTTTAACAGTGGGTTAAGTGTTTCTGTATGCAAGAAGACAAGGTCTTATTCTTGTGTGCTAAGCTGCCTCTTGAATCTAGCCAGGGCCAAAACTGAATCATTGGCAGAAAGACCCCACTTTCAAATCAATTCTGGTTTGATGGTTCAAAGCCAATATTGAAACACACAAATCTCCTCCATCTGTTGGAGCATGGGAAAGGGAATATGGCTGGAGTAAAGATGCAACTGAGCAGGATGTTCTTATGCAGTTGATAGTCCTAAATTATTAAGCTTTATACAGCCCTGAAATGGGTTACTGCTATTAGTGGAGGTGGAAAAGGTAAAATGACACAGTTTTAGACTTTTTTTAACTTGCATTCATTACATTTCAGTTTGACTATAACCATGATGTACTGTGTAGAAAAAAATTTATTTCATGTTTCAGTCATTCTGGAGAGGAAAGAGAGAGTTTTGTTCCTTCAGAAATTAATGTAAAATAATTTTTCTACTCTCTTGTTTAGAACTGATAATTATAAAATTACAATGGATTTTTTATAATAGATTGTGCTTTGCTTTGCTTTGCTCCCAGATTTTATCTATATCTCCCATTGCAATTTGGTTTGCTATACCTCTGTCAGTATTTGCTCTATATTTATATTTCAGCTTGTCTCTTTTTCAAGGCATACTCTTGCTATATTAGGTTTACATTTTAGTTTGACTGATTTTCTATCTTTTTATTGCTAGTTTTCCAGATCTAGTGTAAAAACTATGTCTTGCTGTGCTTGGAAAGCTTTCTCAAGAAAGACTGTAGCTTTTTCTGCAAAGCACAGTGCATTAGATTTACCTTCTTTCATTTGAAAGTTTCTCCCTTTACTTAAATCTGAGAAACTCAAGACATCATACTCAACGGGACTTGTAAATTTAAGGTGTTGTAGCCCCTTCAATCTACCAAGAAAATTCTCCTTTCATCACTTGCAGTCCTTTCAGACATCTCCTAAGCTAGTTCCTTAACTTGTTCATGACTTTTACAATACAATGTACATTTCAGATTTAAAAAGTAGTGTGAAATCTTTCCCATGGTTTACTTCAGATAGAAGAGATTCACTGCATTTCTTTTGTTTTAAAAAAACAGTTATCTCAGAGATTAATTTGGCATAATTTAATTCTGCATATCCTCTTCTGCATGTTGTTTTATTTTTCTTCAGGTATTATTTTTTCTTGCTTTCATAATTTTTTCCTATTATCTTTCTTAAAATTGAAATCAGACTAAGGGGTATTAAGTGAAAGACTGTCGTATCATTTTTCTTTCCTCTTTAACGCTTTGTGCTTTCCAGTTAAACTCCAGTTAAACTCAGTAGACCTCACAGACCACATTTTTTTTCAGAACCCTGTGATGTAAGTAATCGATGAATGTTTTTAGTTTTGATCTGCTTTGGTTGAATCAGTCCTCTCAGTCAGGAACATTTCATTAGCAGCCATCATATGAACTTTGCGATCAGAATTGTTATAGAAGAGCAGAATGGGCTCCCTAATTCACAGACTGAACTTTGGTATTAAGATAGCTGGCTCTTGGGCTACTAATTGTTCCTTAAACAGCTGCTGAGAGATGGCTGGGCTATGGTCAGGTAAGATTGAGCTCAATGTTGTCTTAAAGGTGCCGCTGGTAGGGACTCAGACGCAGACCAATATGATCATGCTGTAGCCATTTATTATGCCTCGATTACACACTTTTATACAGAGCTCATGCAAATATGGCAACTACTAGTTGGATGCAATGATTTTAAAATCCTAAAGACAAAGTTACTATTGGCTAACTTTGGTCCTGGGAACGGGACCCTTAACATTACCTAATCATGCTGATTGTTTACCTTCAGTTCCTCCTTATCTAACTCACATTCTGTACAATTGCTTTCTTTGTCATCCCTTGCAGGTGTTATTTTCTCCTGTAGTAGAAATCAACTACATGAGGACCTTCTTCTAAAAAAGGTTCTGACAAACATGAGTATTTTTCTCCTAAGAAGATTCTTACAAACATAAGTATTTTTCTTCTAAGAAGGTTCTCATAAACATAAGTAATTTTCTTCTAAAAAGGTTTTCCACATAAAGGTATAAGCTTAGATATATAACATATATTTAGGAAATAAATAACCGTTTTTGGTTATAGTGCTTTGAGTGTTAGCAGTTATTTTTCATTAGTCACCACTTTATGAGGTGTTAAGGTGTTAAAGGACAATGAAAAATATGAGAGTACTGTAGCTCATGGCTTGTGTCTTCCTTTAACGTCCACAAAGAAAGTGGATGTACTGGAAAACAATGTGTATTTGTTATTAATTTGGGTAGTCAATATTGCAGTAAAGCAATTAGCTCTCCTATGTCACATGCAAGCTCATTTAACCACAGTGATAATTCTGTAGACAGTTGAAAGTTTCAAAATTCTGGAATGTTTATTGTAAATGCCAAACTCATCCTAATGGTTATTTTCCTCTTCACAGTGAATTCTTAGTATGTGGAGAGAAGTGTTTGTTTGAAGTAAGAAAACAATTACAAACAAATCTGTCTTGTAATAGAAAGCCCTCTGAAATCAAAATTCTCTTTGCTCCCATAAATGTGTGTATACCACAGAAAACTCCCTTGAGGACACTGGAATTATACAACTGGTGCACAGGAGAATGGGACTGAGTTCTGCAGAGTAATTCTATACTGAATATTCAAGGAATGCAATACCTGCTATCTTTAAGGAGGATGAAAGGGTGGCTTTCACTACTGTAACTGTGTTGAGGGTTGCTCAGCATGAAAAAAAAAAAAAAAAAAAAAAGACAAGGAGCCAGGTTAGTTTCATTCCACTGTTTTTTTTTCTTTTGTTTTGTTTTTTTTCTAAATCCAGTTTGTCGTTTGTTACGAGGTAATGACATTTTCTAGGTACTAAAAACTTTCTGTCGAGTTGCTAATACCTTGAGCTTCTAATGTTGCATTTAGCAGGACTAGAACTTTTAAGAAATCTGCTCCAAGGCTGTTCCTGCTAAATTCTGTACTTGAAAATAATAGAGAATTTATATTTAGTACTGTCTTGGTTTCTATTATATTAGGGTATTGTACAAAATACCTCCCTGTTGCTTCTTTGTAACATAACATTTTCAAATGTTTATTGTGAGTGTAACAGTGATTGTGGAGATGTTGGATGCATTTCCCAGAGGTGGATGAATTTATCGCCAAGAAGGGAAGAAAAATATGAAGATAGTTTTGCAGCATATTCCTTTAGCAGATGTTGCTATGTGATAGACATTGGTCCACAGGGAAAGCCACAGAAATTTGTTTGTGCGCTTAAACAGTGCTTTATGAGAGACAAGAAATGAGCAACAGATACAATCCAAACTATATAGTCTTTGTGGGAAACTGGTTCTCACAGATAAATACATAACTAACAAGAAATAAAAGGTGGTACTGATGCCTTAACATGAGAATACATTGCTGCAGAAATCAACAATCAAGAAGTTCTTAAGAGACAGAGCCTTGGTTACGTAGCTGCTAAGCGTATGTTTTCTGGAAGGATTTGTCTGTTCCAATGATTACATATGGCATCTGGTTTAAAGCCTTTTACACTTTTTGAATAAGCTGGTTCTTAAAATACACAGGCTGGCTCTTAAATTTTATACTGACAACTTCAAAGAGAGAAGCTGATAAGTCACTTGAAGTACACACTATCCTAACTGGGGATCCTGAAGTAGGGATAATAAAACATTTTAGAGAAAGAGGTGAATGAGCAAGAAAGGATTTAGGTTATTTTAGCTAGGTTTTCAAATAGACAATTTTCGTCTGTGCATGGGAGTTGCAACAGAGCTCAGAACTCCCAATTAATATTGAAAGCAATGCTCTGAATGGAACTTCACAAACAAATTAAATTAAATTTGTTCTTGTATTTGTTACATTATGATTTTGTATGACTACTTCTTTGATATCTATAATCTGCCACAGCAGTCACAATCAATTTATCTGAGATAATATTCCTGAAATTTAGTAGTGAAAGCACCAGGAACTCCTGGGGCCTTTTGCTAAGAATTCTCTTGTAAAACACCAACATTTAATACAGAACTTCTCGTGGAAGTAGCTTGAAGGAAGGAGAGACTTAGTTGTCTTAAGAGCCTTGGTTTCTATTTTTCCATGCTCAGAAGACACAAAATAACTGTGTAGTTATGGTTATGTAAGCTGAAAAATCACAAAGGTGTATTTGTATAAATCTAAATATTCCAAATGATAAGCTTGAGGCTGAAGATGAATGTTTTGTTACAATTCTTTAAATCTAGAGTGAAAACTAAAATTAAAATTGTCTCTTCAATAACGAATTATATTCTATTTAATGGGTTGATTTTCTATAGCACTTAATACCATTTTCAATTTTTTCCCTTTATTATTGCTGTAAAATATCTATTGCTATGAACATTACCTACAGCTAACCGGTGTGGCTCTTTCTGATTTTGACTTCTGAGCACAGATCTCACCTGATGCCTTAAGGTTTGACATCTGATTTAGCCCTAGGAACCTGATTTTGGTAGCTGGCTCCTTATCTCTAATCCACCTGGGATCACTCTAGCCAGTTCCATCTCTGTGACGACAGCTCATACTGCTTTCTTCCAACTAATGCAGCATGCTAAGTAAACCGCTGAGACCATTACATTGGAACATTTTCTTACAAATTTGTATCCCCAGTACTCAAAAATCTGTTTCACAGAAAAAAAAAATTCACAACAGAAGAACAACAGCTTCTACTTGTTATTTTCATTCTGCTTGGATGTGTTCGATTCCCTGATTTAGTGATTTTTAGAGTTCTGTTTACTTTGCACTGGAGGAGCAATTCTACTGCTCAGACATTTAATGCTATTAATTAGCAATAATGCATATAACCATGAGCATTAGAGCCAGATAAATGCCTCTTACCATTCTAATTATCTCAAAAGAGACACAAAAGAAAGACAGATGTATTTATTTACCAACTGAAAGAGAAAACATTTGTCTGTTGGCCATATAGAGCCTTTGTATCTTTACTAAAAATTCCAAATTACATAGTTAAAATAGGCTGTCAAAACCAAATGAACATAGTGAGAATTTTTATACTAAAACTGCAATTAAGTACTTTTATTTATTGCTTTTTAGTTCATTATCTGAAAAGATTTTTATCTTAATACACAGCAAGCTCAATTATTCTTAAGTACCTTGCTTGGCAGTACTTCCATTAGAATAAAAGGAGGAAGATCTAGATTACTCTTCAGCAAATCTCTCATAGCTAGACAGAATATAGCCTATTTATCTCATTATTAAACCCCAGTTGCCCAGGTTTTAACTATGGACTTCCACTAGGGGTTTGTTAAATTCCATAATATATGGCCTGTCATAGTAAAACTCAATACAAATTTAACTAGGAATTTTGCTTGAAATAACTTATTGATTCTGGATGGGATATGAGTTATAAATATTATAGGTGTTATTTTAACTCTTGCTAGTTAGCACAAACAGTATCTCAACTGCCTTTTGAATTTTTTCAGACTATATTTGTGCCAAAACTTGGCTTGTGTTCCACTGCTTAAGAGTGGGACATGCTCAGGGGAAGAAGAGGATTGAAAGTGGAGAAGATACGAGACACATACAGCCCTAAACACATATCTACCCATATCTGAGCAGAGCAATTAGAATTATGAGTAAGCTGGTTGCTGTTGCCTTTGAGGCACTGCCATGTTATTGGGGTTTGAGAAGCAAGTTGGCCATTTGAGAAGGCATCAAAACCATGTCTTGGGAACAAAATGGGTTGTTGGGATTCTGAACTTTGTATGCTGTGGAGATACCAGCCAACATATGCTAGCTACAGGAACTGAGTAAATTTAGATTGTACTCAGTAAGAGTTTGATTTTCTGATACCACAAACCTGATGATAGTCACACTTGTACCACCAAGGCATGGCACCACATACTTGAGATGGAAACTTAGCAAAGAATGAGAATGCTCCTCAGCCTGAAGGCCCTAGTGTAGTTTTATTGCTTACTGCTCAACAGATAAACTGCATAAACAACAGAAAATGAACAAAAACTGACTAAAAGTTATTTCTCTGTCTGGTTTACATCTGATGGTTATGAACATACACAGAAAAAATAATCAGTAAAGAAAATGGCACATTCGCTATCCCTTGAACCTTCTTACTGGAAAAAGTTGCACCTATTAAGGCTGCCTTTTTAAACCAGGGTTCTTCTCAAAGGTCAAAACCATTATTTGCACATTGTTTGAAACTGAAACAATTTATGTAGTGGAGCAGGGAGGGTAGGGAGGAATGGCTGGCAGGACAAGGGAGGGTGTGATGCATAGCTAGCAGAGCACGAGCAGCCCTGAGGTGCCCAGCAGGCAGGATCACTCAACAGAGATGAGTATGGCTTGTGGCAGCAGACAGGAGAACAAGGGGTCCATCTCTGGAACAACTCATGGGGCACACAGTGGCCTGAGAGTCCGTCCCCAGCAGTGGCTAAAAAAACAAATGAGAGGAGTGAGACAAGACATGGCCAAGAAAGCCAGGAAAGAGGTAAGGCATCACTGCAGAGTGGCACAACATGGCATGAAGCCCAGTTCTGGAAGAGTTACCTGTGCGAGGGGCAGCCAGCCGAACAAGGAGCTATGCAGAACTGTTCCCCCCACCTCATCCCTTCAGTTGCTACCAGGCCTTGTTTTCCCACAATGCCTAACGATCGTAACTACAGAATCCAGCTGACCTGGTAGTTGCTTTCCCAGAGGAAGAGGACCATAAATTGTTATGAGATATAAGTTACCTTTCAGGAATTATAACTCTGCTGATCTACCTTGTTAAGAGTTCTCCCTGAAATAGAAAGATGAACATATTTCTGTTATTCTGCATAGGAAAGATCTTTATGGGTGGTAGGCAGCCACAATAAATAGCAGGTTTTTTTAAAAAGGATTTCAGTGTGGTATTTTAAGTGTTCACACTGAAGCTCTGTCCGCAAACTATGGTTCAGGCTTTATGGTTCCCTGGTGCTTTACATGAATACCTATACTACTTTACGCTGTTGACTCTTACTTATGGGACTGTCTAAATATAGATCATGTTTACTTTTCAGAAAACACTGTGGATTCTATTCTGCCGTAGAGTTTTGCCATCAAGTTGCATGTGAGCAGAAATGGGTCTGGGTAAGACAGAAGGAGGGAATACTCAGGAAAATGGTAAGCAGACACCTGCAGTTTCCTTAAACATTTCTTAGCTGCAGTATTTTACCTGCTTAATTTGGTTTGCTTGCTACTAAGTGCTTTGGCCCAGAGTATTTAATGAACTTTTACAGAGGACAGACCTCTACCACCTAAGGGAGTCAGAAGGAGCATGTGTTCACTGAAAAACAAGGAATTTATCTGCTTCAAAATCACTGTTGGCTGGCTCACAGAATCTGAAAGGGCAAAACAGTACCATACTATGAAAAGTGCTCAATACTGGTCTACTGAAGAAAGGACATCAGCTATGCCCAAATTATCAAGCTTTGTTGTTCACGAAAACTTGTTTCACTGGCAGCAGGGGAATCTCTCCTTCGGCACGTGGAGCACCTCTTCCATCTTCTTCTACACTGACATTGGTGTCTGCAGAGTTGTTTCTCTCACATCTTCTCACTCCTCGCTTCTGGCTGCTGTCGTGCAGCAGTTGTTTCTCTTCTTAAATGTGTTATTGCAGAGGCGCTACCACTGTCACTGATGGGCTCCACCTTGGCCAGTAGCGGGTCCATTTTGGAGCCACCTGGCACTGACTCTGTCAGACACAGGGGAAGCTTCTAGCAGCTTCTCACACACAAGCTACCCCTGTAGCCCCCCCAGCCATGAAAACTTTGCCATCTAAACCAAATACATGTTAAAAAATGTGACATAGTATATTAATGAAATGCTATTTTCTAACCATGTTTTCTAAATGTTTCTCTCTTTTTTTTTTTGTGTAAATAACAAGGCTACCAAAATTTTTCCTTGAAAAATAAACAAATCAGCTATAGTTAAGTAAACCAATCCAATTTGATGCACAAGTTGACTTGTGATTTTTAATACACTGGGTTACAGAACATGTCAGAATAGTGTATTCACAGACTGATGTTTTCAGGCCTGATTCTCATCTTACATACACCAAGCTGCTATTATCAGTGCAGCTGATCATTATACATTGTAGCAGATTAGGCAAAAATCAGGCTATTAAGTATAGATAAGACAATAATTCTAATCACATTCTGTTGTTAAAAGTTAAAAAGAACAATTCACTCTAAAAAGTTGTTTGCTTTTAAAGTACTCTTTGTACCATTAAAAACAGATGAAAAACACACCTTTTAGTTAGCCATTTTATTTTTATTTACTTACGAATAGATAAAAATATTTGCAATTATAACGCTATTTTACTAAGCAGTGTATTAGTTTCAGAGGAATAACTCAACTTTGCAAGCACTCGCGATTTGTGATTCTCTTATAAATCAATAGTATTTTTCAGTATAGAAAAGCTGCTGCTGTCAGCTGCCAAAAATTGCTATAACCCATCAAAGTCAGTGGGTATATGGTCATATGCACCAGCTGACAGCAGGATCAGGAGATTCCGCTTCAGAACCGTTTGAAAGAATCAGAGCTGCCTGCATGAAATAGCTACCAAAATAGAGCACAATGTAAACACTACTTGGGCATGAGATGAAACAACTTCAGAAAAAAAAAATACCTAGAGAAGTGTGGATGTAATTAGAGTCCTTTGTAAAGTATCGAGAAAGACAGTGAGAAATACAATAGTTGAACCAAAATAGAATGCAAACACAAAAGTAAATTCTGGGTTAATGTAATAGCTGCCAAACAGCAACTGTGACAAGCAGTGAACAGGTCTGAACCATGAAGACTCCAACACTCACAACAGTGGCTAAGGCATCGGTGTCTCATTCCTTCCACCTGGTCACTGGATAATTTGCTCTGATACTTGTCTTAACCATGAGCATTATTATTCCTTATGTACTGGTTTCCAAGAAAACTAAACTAGTAACTCTGGCAATATTTCTGATTTCTAATTCTAATTTCTAAACAAAATCTATACATTACTTGCAATGGGTATTTTTGTTTGTCTTCTTCAATCCTCATTCATTTTCCCTTGCAGGACTTGCTGGAACCTGAAAATCAACTTATCTTTTCCACAGTTTTCCATTACCTGTAGAATTGCACTTTTGTGTGATAGATATTCAATATTAATCTCTTTAAAATACATTCTGTTATGCTTGCATAATTGTAAAATGAAGGAAAGTTTGCCTCCTTGTTATATAATAAATCCAGTTAATTAAACTAATTTTATTTTTGTGCTAGCTGGAGAAGGTCCAGGTTAAGTAACTGAGAGATTGCACTAATTCCAGCTGAGTTAATGAAGCTGATGTGCTAGTTAGCAGAAAATTACTGTTAATTACTAAGGGTCAACCTCTGAATAATAAAAAAAAAGAGATTACATACAATGAAAACCTCTTCAAAACTAGGATGGTGTGAAATGCAGTTTGCAGTACTAATAAAACGATGTTGAACTCTGAGAAACAGACATCCAAACCCTTGTTCTTTTGTTGCATCTGTTTTGACAGTTCAAAAGTCTACATCAAGTCCACAGAATCCATAAATATAAAATACTACTTGATCCAATGTAATTTTAGTCTGTAGTATTGCAAGAGTTCCCATTTAGATTCCTAAGCCTGTGCTGAACCTTATGGAGTGACTGCCTGGGTTATTTCTCCTTCTAATCCCCTGCCACATAGGTACTTTTCACAGCTGCAAGTGCATTAGCTTCAGTACACTTTGGATTTATATCTTTGTTTTTTTAAGAGGACTGCAGGTAATTTCAGCCATCTAAAAGTTGGGTTTATATCCCACATTGCCTATCTAAGTCCTTTCTATCCCAAGAAAGACAGAAGAGCACTGTCACCTTGTAAAGATTTGACAATTTTAAGGGACATGTCTTAGGATCTGGTGAATCTTAAGAATAATTTGCCCCTTTTTTTTTTTTTTTTAATGCAATGAATGCTCTTGCCTGTAAAGATATTATATATAACCACAGTAAACCCCACTAATGTGAGAGACATTGCTATTGCTAGACAGGAAAAGGCAGTAGTCTCTCTTGTCCAGGAAGGAAAAAGGCAGCTGAAATGAATTTAGTCGTAAGCATAGAAGAGTAAGGTAATATTTGGTGATTGATAGTTAAACTTCAGATCTTGGTAGGTAAAAAGAAACATGGAAAAATCCATCTCTCTGGAGAAAGTTGTTTTCTACAGATGAAAGCTACAGAAGCACTATGGCAAACACCAAGAAGCAGTTTAGCCCTCTTGGGTGAGTAGGTGCAGGTGAGACTGTAAAGATGCAAATCGTTGCCTCCACAAAGAACAAGAGAGAAGAAAGCACCACAGATAAGAAAGATTTTCAGACTACCCTGTCTGAAGTGTTAAAATGTATGTGTATATTCATTTGCTAACTACCCCTACTTTTGATTATTTCTGGTTTTAATCACTTCTGGGTTTTAAAAGAACTGCAAGAGTGCTGCAAAATGCACAACAGACAAAGTGAGTGTATCAAACTACAAAGTCTGGTAGTTATCAATTATACTGACTGAAAAAACAGAATGAAAGGAAGTCTGCATTGATTGAATACTACGAAGACAAGATGCTGGCTCCAGTTAATGGAGCTATTTTGGAAACTTTGGGTTCTACTCCCAAAAGTAACTTCTCATATTTAATTTATTGTGTTGTATTGCTTCTGCAACCCATTAAGGAAAGAATGTTGTGACGTGGAAGCCTGCATTGTTGGCTCTTAAATGATGACTGCCATGCTATTCCTAACCACAAAATAATTTGTTTGGAAATTATATGAGATAGGAACAAGGAAAAATATAAAACAATGTTGTAGAAGCAATTTTAATACAAAAATAGAAAGACAGAAAAATGCCATTGAAAAGTTTTTCTGTCTTTTTGCCCAAACAAAACAGGGTAGCCTTTGGGGGTAATCCTGGTAATTTTTTATATCTGCATACAACTGAATGTTCTAAGCTAGGCATGTAAAGGAGTTTGCACACATATTATACACTGACATGTATAATTAGTGTATTGCAAGTCATATGCTAAACAAAATAGTGAAGCTGGAGGAGAGCATATTCATTTAAACACCAGCACAAGGTACATTCTACGATTCAAAAATAATTGTGTATAAAAATAGTCTTTTTATTCCCTGTGCTCTGGTATATTCTGCAAATTCACCTAAGACAGAATTTCTCTACTCACTGGAGTTAACAGAAGTTTTACTTTCAACATCTCAGAACCCAGAAGTCAAGATGTCAAGAACTGTATCTGGATCCTCACAACACCTGAAATTAATATGTAGATAAATATGAGGATTAAGAATTCTGAAAGTGCTCTAAACTCATAAACCTCATAAATTCAGGAATCACTTGAAGCACAGACACATAGAAGGTTATGAAGATAATTGTAGAATAGAACTGCATAAAGTAAAATACATAATTCACTCTGTTTAGTGTATAACTATGAACAGAAGTAGCTTTGAAAGTAGTATCAGTGGGTGATTAATACAGAATATATATATTGATGCTTAATTTTCTTAAGCAGAGAAACTAAGTAATGCAAAGTTGTCAAATAAAAGGAGGAATTGTTTAACTTCTTCAGGCACTAATTTTTTGACATCAGTAATGGATGACCACACAGAAATACATTTCACGATTAAACATTCTTGTCTAAACATAGGAGCTAGAATAATTTTTCTGACTAACAGTACAATGCCTTTTTGATGTAGTTCAATTACTTATGTCACTCATATGATAGCATGCTTTGTTTCACACAGATTTACATTTCTCCACAGAAGATAGTCTGTATCTTATGGCTGTAATGATGGCAGGCTCTTCCCCCTTGACCCTGTGTTGAGCTGAGGCATTGTGGCCCAAACAGGTTTGTCTGTTGCTGTGCCTGCTGGAAGGCTGCTGGGATCTCCAGTGCTCCAGGATGGTTGTAGTTTTGCCTGGCTGGCAGCAAAACTCAACACTGCTTGCTCCCCCATCCCTGGAATGGGGGAAAGAATTAAAGGGATGAAGAGAAGAGACTTGTGGGCTGAGAGAAGAACAATTTAATAACTAAACTACAATAATATTGGAAATAATAATAATGATGCTAATAATAGTAATAGATACAAATATACAAATGAGTGATAGACAGTGATACTGCTCACCACCCAATGACCAAGGCTCAGCCCGTTCCCAGCTAATGATCCTGGATCAGGGAGAGTCCTGAAACCACAATCCCAGAACAGAGATAAGAGCCTGAGTGTCCAACAGACTGAGATGACCCTGAGAGAGGGGCGACCCAATGGAAGACAACCTGCAGCAAGAGAAAGAACTCATGGACAGAGCCTCACCTATATACTGGGCATGATGTGCATGATCTGGAATATACCATTAGCCCATTTGGGTCTCAATCCTAAATGTGAGGTTGAATCCTAAGCTAGTAACTGGGGCTGTGCTCCCTCCCAGCTTCTTCTGCATCTACAGCCAATGGCAGAGCAGAAATGCTGAAAAGTCCTTGACTGTCCTGGCCGCAACTCTAACCATCAGTATGTTATCAGCCTTCTTCTCAGCACAAATCCAAAATATAGCCTCACACGAGCTACTGTGAAGAAAGTTAACTCTGTTTCAGCAGAAACCAGGACAAGGAGCCATGTGTACCCACAAGAATCAGGCCAGAAGACGGACACTATGGATCACACTTGCTTCTGCCCAGTCCCAGGGGCTGGCCTCAAACAACACACAGTGGGCTGCACTACAGGCTCAGAGAGGTGGCAGGGAAGCTGGAGACAGTCCCTACTCACCACAGAGATTTGAGAATGTCATGCATGTCTGTAATTGGTGACCTAGGGGCTCACATCCTCCGTAATGACAGAGCAGCTGAGGGAGGCTGCTGTCTGGAATCACCAACCCAACAGTGTTTTGACAAGCTGGACACCATGTGAATGCCAGCAGGGCCATGGAGAGCATGTAATGAGGACCTGTGGAGCAGGTATTCCTGACAATCTGCCCTCCCAGAAACATTCACAATATGTAGGGAATGGCCTAAATGAGCACTGTATACATAGGAGGCTCAAACTGCTCTCCAGTGTGTCCTGCAAGGTGGGGATGACAACCACACTCCCCCCTCACCAGGTTCAAACACAGCTTCATTATCTTGTCTAATATAAACAGGTCAGCAGAACCTGTGGGTTTCTTCCCATTGTGATCATGCTAAAATATTAGACTTCCTAAGTAAGTTTCAAACTGATTAAGATACTATCAGACCACCTGATGTGTGTTACCCTTAAATTCTAGATGCATTACATTTAATATATCCAGTGCCAATGACAATATTTTATTAATTTTGTGCATCAGTAAATATGTTCACATTTGAAGGATTAGTGTGCAAAGTGTATCTCAAGCTTATTGAAGGTAACACTTTGAAAGAAGAGATTTATTGCGGCAATACTGATGTATTTTTATATTAGTTTTTTTTTTTTTATGAGGGCAATGGGACACTGGGAAGTATTCAGTACTTATGGTGTAGTTTTAACATTGACAAATTTATGGTACAAGTCTAACATCTGTTGCCTTTAGGGGACAAAGATTGACTCCATAATGTGAGGGCAAAACTTCAAACTAGCCATCAAAATCAAGCTTTGCCAAGAAATGCATCCCTGATCTAAAACCGTCTGAAACGGACAGGAGATATCTGACTACTTCTAGGTTCTACCAAGACTAAAATTTTCAAAAATTCTTGAGTGGGTAGCTTAAGTTGTTCACTTCCATTGCCACACCAACAGAGATTTTGTAAAGGTACTTAATAACCTGAAAATGTCAGTAGATACCTAGTGGCACTTTGAAAAGCTTTGCTTTTAGTTGCCTGGCTGTCTCTAAGAGTCAGTCCTTAGCTGAGCACTTTAGCTTTTAAGTGATGACTTCAATGTAGTTCCACATGCATTTTTTCAGTGACAGTGCTGTTTCAAATAGGTTTCATTCCTCTTCCCGCTTTCCAAGAACTCATTTCCAAAGCCAAAATACAACCAAGGAAAATTAGAATTATTCTTTTTATAAGCTATAAAGTTTATAAGTCAGATGGTTTGGATTTAAAGTTGAGCCTGACTTGGTTCAGAGCCCAGCCCCACAAATGGTTATGCCGGGGTATCTGAGGGAGCAGCATCCTGAAGCAGCCATGGCAGGTGGGAAGGGTCAGCAATATCTTAAAACTGTTGCAGAACATGAACATTTGTCTTTGGGCCTTATTTACTTTGGTGCTTTCAAAAATGTTTCTCAAAGTTCTACTGGTTGCTGCATAAAAGCTCTCTATTAATCTTGGGAAATACAAGTGTTTCTATGTGTATGTGGAAGAGAAAGATTCAGGAGGCAGTAAGGACAGTTTTGGAGGTATTTCTTCCAGAGTAGAGGCAGTATTTATTTCTAAACTACTTATTGTGATTTCTTTTTCAGTGCAGCATGACTGTCTACATTTTCTGGTATCCATAGAAGGATGGATAATTGCTATACATGGAGGAGTGTATGTGAAACAGAACACAAAACATTTTTTTTTTTCACTGAGTCATTGTAAAGGCTTTAAATCACACAGTATATTTAGTCTAATTTTCATTTAAGTTTGGAAAGATATACACTTTTACTTTAGGACTGAATGAGACTTGAGAAAAAACATTGCAAAACCTAGCATGTATGCAACAATTTATCATTAATGAAAGATAATCAATGCTTGTTTAACCTATTATCAGTGCAGCTAAGTGAGCAATTCAGCAAAAGCTGTTTTCTTGCTATTTAAGAGGAGAAATTTTGATTAAAGCAATAGATTAAATGATTAAACCAATGATTAAAGCAATATAAGAAAGAAACCAATTTTAGTTTATGAAATTCTTGTTCCTTTTTCTGTTTACATCCTCAGGAAATTAGGGTGATGTCTGCATTGGTTTTGTATTTAGACTTTTCAGGCTCACTAGTCATTGCCCTGATAGTTCTGCCTGGTCACATAGGTCAGTTTGTGCAAGCACATAACTGGGTGCAGTTGCATCACAGAGCTAAAACATCAGACTGAAGAGAATGAAAAATAACCTGCAGCCTGAGGGACTCCCAAAGACATTATTTCAGATGAACCACACTCTGAAAAGAAAATTAAAATAAAAAGTTGAGGGCACGAGATGAATCTGGGTTGTCCTTAGGTGTACAGTGAAGAGGATGGGGTAACATTTTTTTTCAGTTGCAGATGATACCACATTTCTGTAAATATGTGTAGTAATAGCAACATGTCACATTCCAATCACTCTTACTTCTTTTGATGTGCAAGGAAACTGGTGTGTGCTTGGAATGAAGAAATAAGTTGATCTTTTATATAGGAGTTTAAGATTCTAAGGTGACCCATGCACAAGGTCATTGAGCTGGTTTGTTTTTAAACAGACTTAGTTTAAATCAATGCAATCCCAGGCTCAGACACTTTAAACAAGTTACACTGAAGAATTCTAAGCACATAATTTTGGCCCCTGAGCTGGATAGTAAAAAGAAAACAATGTGAATCTCCCCTAAATCCTTTTAATTTAGGTTGTATTGATTTAAAAAAAACTTCACACGGGGGTAAGCTATATGATTTTTATAGTTATTTTAGTTATACAAAAAGCTATTCTCTGTAAATATTGTCCCCTCTGTAGCAGTAAGTTACACTCATACTGATGAACTAGGTTTGGCTGTCCTGTTGTCACCCACATGGTTTAGTGCTGCTGAGCCCGACTCTGTCCAGGCTACTGCCAACCCTGCTGGCAATGCCTGGACATGGATGGGGTGACAGCTCAGGCTAGTGGGCCGTACGAAGGAAACAAACCCATTTTGGAGAAAAAAACCAGATTTGGCTGTATTGATACAAGAAGTTCCACACAACTTGTCCACCGTGCCAGAGAGTTATGGCCTTTTTTTTTTTTTTTTTTCTATTATTGCAGAACCAAGAGATATTCCTGTCTCTTTCCACCTTTCCGCCTTCTCCTCCTTTAAAACCCAGATGCTAATCTGCAACAATTCTGGAGGTTTGTCTTTGAATACAGTGATGTTGTACTGTTTAACTACCAGAACTTTATATTTACTTTTGTATATTAAATAATGTAGTTACATTACTACAGCCTTTATATATTAGTATAGTGGTTCAGACAAGACAATAAACTATTTCAAGATAGTTATTTTAAGTGAAATTGTAGCTGTGATGAAAGCAAAGAGGACTGTATTTCTTTGTATCTATTGTTACACTTAAAGTGATACAAGATGCACTGTGTATATTACGCTGAAAAAAAGATGAGGAGGCAGAGGACTGGAAGAGATGTAGAATGATAGAAACACAATTGTTGGCAAATAGGTGATGCTATCTCTTCCCCACACCTTGGACAGTAAATCTTGATCTACCTGAATGCATATATGTAATCGAAACTCCTGCATTCTTTTATTCTATTTACTTTTCAGCACCAGACATAGTGGTTTTGTCATCAGACTGGAAATACACATCCTTCACACTCCATCAGAAACTCACAAAATAAATTGTCAATAAATGTTCTGCTTCCTTAGTAGCTTTACAATATTACTATCCTGTCAATAAAATTCATACGCAATTTCACTGAATTCAGATATATCCAAAGGCTTATCTTTGTCATATTTTTAGCTGAGTATATATCTCCCTGCATAAATGTTGTGAAGCTTAAGACACAGAAAATTTAGGAAGAGATTTTCAAAAGAAAATGGCTTTGTACCCATGTGGAAATTTCCTTGGGAAAAAAAACTGTAGTCATAAGATACTTAACTATCAATATTTTACAGAACCTGAAAACAGCTTTCCATTACAATATTGCATATATTTTTCCCATTCATCTCATGTATCAGAACTCCAGGAATTATTAACGTAAGGAACAAATAAATTTTCTGGGAAAAACCATGTGAACTCAGGCTCTTCACAGGACATAAGATCCATTAGGAGGCTGTAAGGGACCAGCACGGAGAGCAGCTGGTGGTAAGAGCAGTGTGACAGAGATCTTTTAATTTTCTGGTCCTTGTTGGAAGGGTTAATTGTTTTCAAAAACAACTTTCCCATCCCATGGCAGACCTCTGTGGGTACCTTGGCTGTCACAATGTACAGTTTAGGGTAGCCTCCTAGCATCTTCTCTGTCAGTGCTGTGTGGTCCCACTCTGTAACTTCAGGCTATTAGTGGGATTTCCAAGTTTAGAAAATGGTGGAAGTTTAGACACTGCAGCGACTCATTTGAGTTCTCCTTTAAAAGATACTACGCATATTTGTTATCTGTAGATAATAAAAACCTGTGATCTACAACTTCATTTACATGTCATATACATACGCATGCATACATGCCCTATGCGTGTATAAGGTGTGCATGCATATAAGCTTGGCATGCCTTCAAACCTAGGAGGGAGTGATGATGTAAATCATAGGCAGGATGCAAGCTCGGAAGCGCATAGAGAGATGTACATTTGGAATTCCTTGTACTAATGATGGTAAATTTAGCCTCCAAACATGTTAGCTTAAAAGATTATTTTAATCCTT
Organism: Pterocles gutturalis; assembly: GCF_000699245.1. NCBI lineage: Eukaryota > Metazoa > Chordata > Aves > Pterocliformes > Pteroclidae > Pterocles > Pterocles gutturalis. The sequence goes on along the minus strand of NW_010127805.1, from coordinate 31,139 downwards.
TTGTGAATACAAGGTTTCTTTTCATGTCAATACCTTAGTATATACCTCAGAAATAAATGCGCACTGCATCTGCCAATGCGCATGGCATTATGTGTCTTCATCAATAAATTAAGGCCTGTAGATACTTCCAATCATCTACTTAGTAGTCTTACTGTTTTGCTTTACGCAATGCCCAAAAAGAGAGATCACCAACATATGACTTTAAAAATGTGCAATTTAGAAACACGTTATAATAGGAAATGAATAGATTTATATATTGATATATAATATAACAAAAAGCATCATAATTCTCTGTGACCAAAAATATTATTCCAGGCATGGAGAAATACATTAAATGAATGATCTTAAACATTTCATTTTACCTGAACATTTTCTAAACCATAAAGAAAATAATCTAAATCAAAATAGGCACTTAAAACATTTCTGAAATGAACTTAATATACGTGACTGAAGATAGACAAGGGGATGGATTTTACACAGCAGTCTGTAATTTTGTTAATGTAATAGGGATTTTTCTTTTAAGTACAGTAAAATCAGAAAATTGGACCATTTTGAAAGAGGATTGTAATATCTGTCTCTGAGGACCAATTATCTTCAACATACCAATAGGATTCCCCTCAATCTTTAAGTCTTTTACACAGGACAAGGCTGAGGTACTGAAAAGGTAATTTTATCCATTAGGTTTTCCAGTTCTCAGTGGCACTGTGAAACTTCACACTTCCTTAATTTCCTAGCATCTCTACTATGAAGCTACCCAGGGTCTACCTGGAAATTCTGGTAATAGTAAGAACTCTACTATGCCTCTGACATTTTTGGCACTAACAAAAAAATGTTTCCTGATTCCTCAAGTATTTAATGATTTATTTTCCATGCAGGATTCCTTTTTCAGAATAATATTTCCTTTTTTTTACTGAACATGTTTAATATGAAATAAATAATTAAAATAAAATCACATGTCAAATTGTATAGCCCTTACAGACATGCATATGCCATGTATAATATACAAATTTTATGCACCTGTCTCGATAAAAATGAATAACTATGAATAACTATGTTGTATTAATGAGATTGTGTCAGCAATGCAGCTCCATATTACTCTGTCAAATATATCATTACTTATTGAAGTGTTGTTGGGTTAATACAAAGAAAGAATGGCTGGAGCTGGTTAATTATGGTAAGGTTTTATCTGTTCATGACTTCCAGATAGCTGCATTACCCCTCCAGATAATAATCCCCTGACATATTAATAAGGTCCTGACTATTTCACCAGTGTTAATTAAAGCTAAAGCTTTACCTGAAATTTTCAATGACTATTTACATGTAAATTACTTTGTATCTTTAAAGAGAAAACTTTTATAATTTTCATCAGTATTCATTTCAGCTGTGTTAGAATGGTCCCTTCAGCTGTTCCTGCAGGCAGGGTAAGGCAATTTCATCATGCATAGGACTCAAACTGAACTGAAATGAAATAGCAGATGTCTCAGAAGCTGCTAGTTATGGTTTTCATTTTTGTTGCAGTTTCTGGGATTGTTTGATCATACAGCATTTAAATAAATGTCTATCATTGCTGTAATTTTTAAAAATTTTTCAGAAGGAAGATTTCATTGTTTTAAAATTATCTTGTCATGAGTTACAGAAAAAAATTGTTCTGAGTGTAGACAAATATAGCCCAATAAGAATTAGTAGGATCCATGAATTGCAGTCTAAGGCTCACAAAAAAACAATGGCTGGTCTTGAAAGATGCATATGAGGTAAATCCACACATGCATAGGCGCACACATATCTATCCACACCACTGACAAGGTTTCTGCTGTATTGTTTAAAGTACTGTGGGGACAGGACTTATGTTAGAAATATTATTTTAAAGTTACTAGTGCCACAATTTCTATATTTTTAGAACTTGGCCTTTATCTGTAAGGAGGTAAATTTTCTGTCTGTCATTTAACATTAGCTAGGTCCCCAGAAGACGATTTACACTACTGACTCTTCCACTTCAACCACATGTGCCCATAGGCAATTAAATTCCTGAATTATGATTAGCTAAATGCATTCTCCATTGGATCTTCTTCATTACTGCAATGAAACTTTCATATTGTAAAACAAGGTGACATACAGCAAAATGCAAACATTTCAGGAACAAACTTTTGTGACATAATCTCAAAGCCACCACCAATGGATCTCTCAAGATGGTTTGAAAAGTCATTGCATTTAACACAAGTAATATTTATATGATTATTAAAACAGAGTTTCAAAACATATTGTAGCATGTTCATACTTCATCAAGCCCAAACTGATTCCCAATTAGTTTTGCAGTAGTTTGAAAAACAGAAAAAATGTTGCAGTGAAGCAGAAAAACACCTGCGTAGGGCAATATATCTTACAAATTTTAGAACAGGATGAATTGTCCTTCAAATGTGCCTATTCCTCTCCATGTACTATGTAGGAGACTGGAAAACTTAGTTACACTATTTTTTAAAATTATAATTATGCTTTGAGATGGCCCTTATTAGGGAAGATGAATCCAAATGTAGCATGTTATAAAGGAATTTAGGAATCCATTAAAGGAGTCCACTAAATGAATTTCATCTCAAGTTCAAAGCTTACTCAAAAAGTTATGAAATTAAGGTATAGTCAGTATTTATTTTGCATTTTGTTCTGTATCTGCAGTATTTGTATCAGGGCATAGGATGGACACAAAATACTGCCAGCATTTGTTTTAAGTAACTGCATTGCTCTGGGTTGGTTTCCCTAGGATATGTATTTTTAAAATTCTAAAAAAATACGACACTAAGTTTCATCTTTTTAAGTATATTTTTCTTTTAATCACCAGACAAACATTAAGAGATCTTAAACTTCACACTGGGAGGCTTAGGGATGGGAGGCTTTTTTCTCCCAGGACTTGCAGGATTCTGAGGCAGTGGAACAGGTTGCCCAGGGAAGTTGTGGATGCCCCATCCCTGGAGGTGTTCAAGGCCAGGCTGGATGAGGCTTTGAGCAACCTGGTCTAGTGGGAGGTGTCCCTGCCCATGGCAGGGGAGTTGGAAGTCGATGATCTTTAAGGTCCCTTCCAACACAAACCATTCTATGAGTCTGTGATGATTTTGCTTTTTAGGAAGGTTTGTTGATAGGCTGCCAAATGAGTAGGTGTATCAAAGAGCAACAGCTCAGGACAGGCTAAGAAACTTGTGGCAGACATACTTCTTCAGTTATGGATTGTGTCTGACCAAACGTCTTCGCTCAGCTGTCATCACCATGTGTAACAAAATGCCTACTGACATGACTTAGGAAAACTGTTATGAGCAATTTGTTAAAGACAGTTAAGTTTACAATCCTAGACTAAACTCTTCATGAAAAATAGCAGCTCTCTAGAACTGATATTTCAAAATAAGATCCTCAAGGCATCTTCATGAAACCGAAATACACTTTGTGCCATTATAGAAAAGTATATTTGCAAAAAAGGGTCTCACTATTTTTCCCTCCAGACTGAAAACTTACAGAGTAACACCTTATTCAATCAGAACTATTCTGATCTCAGAGTTTATGTCAATACGTTTACTTAATTATTGTTTACTTAAGTGTTAAAACATATGTCCTGGGTATAGGAGTGAGCAGCAACCGCTCGCCATCATGTGCCACATGGTTGCTCCCTTCTCCTCTTTTCCTCCACCCGGTAAAATGGGGGAAAGAATAAAAAATAAAGGTGGAACCTCGTGACTTGAGGTAATGACGGATTTCAATAATACAACATGAGAAAAAGAGAAGATAATAACAACAAACAGTAACACACAATGGAAAGACCTCATCACCAAAATGCCACCCAAAACCCCCCACCCCTCTCCCGGATAGCTTCCCCTTATATCCAGGGCATGATGTTAGCATGGTATCGAATATCCCCTTGGCTATGCCCACCTCCAAGCTTTTGTGAATATTAACCCTATCCCAGCTGAACCCAGGAAAACGTACTTCATATTACTGGCAGAAGTAAGGAAGGCTAATTGATTGTTTTGTCATTCATTTGAATTAAAGTCTTGTCTATTCACACCTCAGTTTGGGAAGCAAGAACTACAAGCATGGTTTCAAATAATTTATAACACAGCAATTTTTTTCTTTACGTTCAAGCATAGATTGGGGGTGGAGGAGATGGGCTACTTCTTAAGTGTTTCATATTAATATAATGAATTATTACTAAGCAACATCAGAAGTTGCCCCATGTTTACATGAGTTCTATTTTTATGATTTGCAAAAAGTACAAGCAAAGCTTTGGATAATTGCTAGGTATGGTTCACAGGGATTAAACACATCAGCTTCTCACATTAAAAGATCACAGAAGTGAACATATTACAGGATTAATTTTTTGAGTCACTTTGTGATATTTAAAAATATTTAACTAATGTGAGGCAATATTATATTCACACTTCAAAGATTTTTACTGTAGTCACCCAGCCAGGACTAATCCAGTTAAAAAAGAGAAATGGAGTAGAGAAAAGCATCGTTAACATCAATCTAATAATGATTTGAAATATTTATTGGTATCAAGAGTCAATGTTTTCTATTTCTCTTTCAGAAAGGGATAATGCAAGTTGAAAGATTTGTAAATACAGGACAGATGATTAAATGCTCCAGTATCTGCTCTTGTTTCAATTAAAAAAAAAAAAAAAAATTCACCTTAAATCATTCTCAACAGAAAATTTGGTATTGAACCAATTTGCTTTAGAAAGGAACTTAAAAAGGGAAGCTGGCTGAACTGAAGATAGGTAAGCAGACCACAGATGCAGTACGACTACGGAGAAAATTGAAGGCCCACTTTTTCCTGTGTGATGCTCTTTGTTTGATAGGTTGCTTGCACTTGGCAAAGCATTTGTGTAAGGCAGATGCTGGAATACATTCAGAAGTACATGGCTTTGACATTAAACTTACGCTGAATTTATCATTCTCTATAGGATAACAAAAGATTGACCTTGACGGGAGCATAATGAGATATTTTTAAGCTCTCATCAGCACTGCAGTGCAATGATTTGATCTTCACTATTTTTCCGAGGATGTTTACATGCATAAGATAAAAGCAGTCCTAGCTGTTGCAGCAAATCTATTCCTTATTCTGACAGAACCCAAAGGTTTGTCAAAATACAAGAAAGATGCTGAATTTATAGGGTAAAAGTCTTGTCTAGAAATTACAAGCATTAGTCTTCATGCTGTTTACATACATTCTCCCTTATTTTTATAGTATTGTAGAAATGTCTCGTGATACAGATTTTGCAGTTAAAATGTCTTTCAAGGCTGTAGCTGCTTTAAATACCCCGTAATGTGAAATTCTGTCAAAAATGGGTCAAGCATGAACTGAAGGTTGGTTCAATGGAAGACAAAGGATGTTATCACACAGAAAACAAGAAATCCACATTGTGGCTGTTTCAATGCAGTACTGCTTTTTTTTTTTTTTTTTTTTTTCTCTTCCACAGATTTTTTTTTCCTGTTAAAATGTTTCTGTATAGCATAATGTAAGAATGTTCAATAATAACAGTTCATTAATCACCAAAACCATTAATTTAGGCTGTGGAAGGACAGTTCTATTTTTGCATGAATAGTACATCAAATTCATAACTCACAGAAAGCAAGAATGTATGCATGTACATACATATATACATACATATTTATATGTATACATCTATGAATATATATGCATTACTATAATCTGGATACTTGTATTCATGTTAATTTCTGTGTGGTATAACTCTCATTCCACTCTATTTTCTGCACATATCAAATCTTCTAATCAGTGGTTTGAATGGTTAAGCTTTGTGGGGATATTTCTTGAAGATTACTCATTTCTCTGAGCACCTACAGTCTTGACAACTATATGAAAAGTACTGTTAGATGTACAACATAATTTAAAATCTGGAAAGCTATAAATAGTCCAAGAAAGATTTATGAAGGGAGCCCTGTGACAGGTGCATACAGGTACTTGTTGAAAGAAAACAATCATGCAGTTCCTTAATTTAGCAAACCAACAGCCTCTGTATGTGTACTAAGGACATCCATGAGTGCTCCTTACATTAACAAGCATATAATCTGTGCTTATAACTGCATATGTGGATGAGGTTTTAAAATAATTATTAATTTACTTCTCATCCTAATAAACAGTATTCTTGAATTACTGGGATGTGATTTGTATCCAATAGGATGGCAATTCATATTTAGGACAATAGACTGAGAATTCAAAACTTACAGTGGTGTATGCTTCCTGGTACTGTAAAACAGGATATACTGATATGTTTTTTCACAGATGTTTTTTATTCTTGGTGCTGCAAATACTGTTATACAAATCTTTACTGATGTAGTACTTAAAACATAGAATGTCTGAATGAGTGAAATCTTTAGTGAAGAAAATAATAAGGATGGCATAAAAATGGCCATTGGAAGGTGTCCTTCCTCTTTAACTGCAAAGATAAATGGATATAAAGGAGTAAGGTTCAGAACTGAGGTCTAGTCTGAGGACTTTTACCAAAAATTAGACATGTGACATTTCATTCACATTTCTTTTCCGTAACTGAGTACCTTAATCTTTGTGGTTTTCCAAATCAGGACACTTGAGGTTTTGATGCCCCTGCTAATTGTACATGACAAATTTCCCATGTCCCATGAGATGTGCCTCTCCCTAGACTGAACACAAGAAAGAGCAAGTATAGTAACACAGCTGTGAGCACAAAAATATCCTGATATTAATGGAGTGGGAGGGAGGAGGGTGCTGAGCTTGCTTTCCTCCCTTTCCTTCCCTCCCCAGTTCCCACTGGGCACACAGCAGGAGGCTTTTTGGTGGGTGGAAGGGGGGCACTTCTCCTGGTGGGAGTCTTCTGTGCCCTTTCCATCGCCCCCTCCCCTGCCACATTATGGCCCCATCTACATCTCTAGAGCCCTTCCGCAGCTTTTCTCTGGCTCCATTAATCTGGTAACTAAGGCCTGGGAGTCAGAACAAAACTGCAGTACTGCAAATATGAGTAGCATATGAGTCTCTTGTGGGAGAGACTAGCACATGGACTCATCGAATTCTTTTTACTCCTTGTCTATAATTACTGTGCTCCAGAGGCTGCAGCAACATGCACTAGTTGTAAGTTCGGATTTTATAAGCTCTAAGCTTCAGGAATTTGAATTAGTATTTTTCCATTTCTGATAAAGTGCCATAACCAGCAGGTGAAGAAGAGGCAAGGTAAGGATGCTTCAGCCTCCCTGTGGAAAGTCTCACACCAAAGGAAAGAAAGCTTTGTTAAGCCAGAAGAAGAGAAAGAGCATGACTCCTTCAACCCAAATGGGAGAGGGACGTGGGTTTGGCTCCCAGGGCTACTTCCTCATTTTACATTAATGAGCTGCTGGACATGAGTCCCTACAGAGCACTGGGAAGGGTGACAATGGTAAAGTGTAGATAAAGTAGATTGCATAGAGCAGAATATATAACATTATTAAAAATAAACGTTGAAGGGAAATGAGAAGTCAGAGTAACCAATATTTATGTTGTTAACATTAATTTAAATGCTTATAAGACAATACTTACATAGGTAGAAGTATGGTACAGCATATCAGAGTGATCTGAAAGAAAAGAGCATCTGCACAGCTCATCTGGGCTTGTTGCTGTCTTGTACCCAATCTAGAAACAGCTTCACCTGGTGGTGTTTGGTCAACATCGATAATTCCCCAGGTGGTTAAGTCATGTGATTCTGAGACAACATTAATTGTTTTTTCCTGTAGAAATTTTTTGTTTCCTTTAATTTGAAGAGTATCCATTAATGTATATTTTCTTATATGATTTGTTCACCTTGTACATTCTGTTTTCTCAGATAACCTGGTGATCTCTGGACCATCCATCAGAGTAAGCTTTTTTGAGATGCATATTAACATTCTTTCAAGACATTGTATTTTAACCATGCTCTTGTCTGGTTCAAGTTAACCTTATTATATTCTTTGCCCTGTATGCTTTCTAACTTGAAGGTTCTCAGATTTCCTAGGACCCCTGGAAAGTCAATTAACATAGCCATAGTAAAGAAGTATGTGTATGTATTACACACACATATTTTACATATAAAAATACCTACATGCCAACATACTATACGTGTATATGTATAGTATCTAACTGCTTTTTCTTAACTTAGCATCTACTACGGCAATATCAATCATGTTTTTTGTAGTTATCCAAGTTGTTTGCCTAAAGTTGTTTAGTTCACTTAAGGCTGCAACAATTGACTAGATATTCTGAACGTGAATTTATATTTGATGGAACAATGTCCTCTGCCACATGTAAACAGGTGCCTAAGAACTCTGGTCCTGTAGTATATGAAAATACAAATAACAGCTCCTTTATAACTTTCTTTTTTTATCTTTTCTGGATTAAACAGTAGAATCTTTCTGACCCTTACATCCAGAATTTCTCCATTACTGTTATTATTTTTCCTCTATTTTTAATTTCAGTTATTATTAGAGTTGCAATGACCAGAATTGAATACTGAATTACAAAAATATCTTTAAGCACTTTCTTATTTTTTCTAATACATCCAAGAAATTGCTATTTTGTGTGTGATTTCACAGAATCACAGATTTGATGACTGGTTGAGGCTGGAAAAGACCTTTGGAGGGCATCTGGTCCAACCCCCCTTCTCAGGCAGGACCAGCTAGGACCAGTTGCCCAAGACCATGTTCAGATTCCTTTTGAATATCTCCAAGATTGGAGACTCCACAACCACTCTGGACAACCTGTTCCAGTGCTCAGTCACCCTTACAGTAATAAAGTGTTTCCTGATGTCAGAGAGCACCTCCTGTTTCAGTTTGTACCCATTGCCTCTGATTAGGGCACCACGTACCACACTTCATTGCCTGTATTCTGTCACAAGTTTTTAATGAGTACATTTCTAGGCAAAATGTAAATCTAAAACCAGAATTTATGCAAGGAAGAAAATAATTATATCAATGCTTGATAAAGCATCTGAGTTCCATAAATCTTCCATGTAATAACAACATACAATATATTTAATCAATTATTTATGTCTTTTGTAGATAGTAATGAAGTAGATTAAATGAACTTAAAAAAAAACAATGGAGTTTAGAAATATTTTCTCCATCATGATGTTAATCATGTCAGACTTAGTAACAACTTTGCTCTTAAGAGTAATTTTACTTTTGAGATTTGGGGTTTTCTAATGCTACCTTTCATATAATTACATCGTATCTGTCATATTCTTTTATCTATTTGTCATAAAGATATACTTTCAATCTTAATTAGTTTTAACAAAGAGTATTCCCCTGTGGTACATTGCATAATTTTTTGTTTTGTCTTCAAAAAAAATTCGAGTTACAGACTCAAAAGAATGTTCTCAGAGGAGATACAGACTCCAGTACAAAGACCATAGGTCCACTGAGAAAAGACTTCCTTCTATTTTAGCTATCATTTTATAAACTCCAATGTAGAAAAATACTGACATCAGTTTGTCTGCCAAAGCTCCTTTGTTTTTTAGGAGCTCAGGGTAGCAATGCTATAGGATGACATCCAAGCACAGATGTCCAAGTAAATATGCAGTCGTAAAATCTTTAAAGAGCAGCCAGTGATAGAAGCAAGGACTTCTTGCTTTTATATTACCTTTGCATCCCACAGAATTAATGCTTTGCAGTAGTACTACAATGGTTACCTACATTCCTAACATGAATTTCTGCTGATGAATATAACTATTACACACAGAAACTTATCTTAAAAGAAGGTTATCAAGAGTAGAGAATAAAAAAACCAAAAAATACAAAATGACAGATGTATTTAGCAACGGGACAAAGCAATACCTATTACTAGCTTAACTGAAGTAACTAGAATAAACAGGCAAGGTTTTATGCACACAAACCTGTGACTGAAAGAGTAGCAGGCAACTTCAAGGTAAACAAATTAAGACCCTGTGCAAGAACGAAGGGTTAGCATAATGTCAGGGTGAAAACAAATGAGGATGTACCACACAACTTACATGTCCCCTGAATTCACAATTTTAAGCACTGAGCAGAGTTATATAAGCTTTTGTTTCGAGCCTTACCTTTTTAATCAAATCAGTAGAAATAGAACACTGTGTTTTAATGGATAGTATGTCCTGGTATCTGGACTTGTTTGTATGTCTACTCCATAACTTATTTAGAAGTAAAATGTAAAAGAAATGAAAGAAATTTCATGGTCCCTTTAAAGCATGGAACCAACTATTCCATTTTATCTAAAAGACTGTAAAATACGAAATTTTCAGCTCATATGAATGCATGGAAGTAAACATAATCAGCATGGGATGGAAATTTCGTAAATTAGACATGTGGCACTCTAAATTAGTGGTTTTTTAATACTCTCCTTGGATTTGGTTCCTGAGCCACCCTATTCTATTCAATATTTTGCCTGCTTTTTCACTTGAGTGCATGAAAAAAGCTTCAGGATATTGTATGTGTTTTGTTTAATGGAGGTTTTACAGAGCCATTCTGAATCTCACCATAGCATTCATTTTAAAAAAGGCACTTTTGTCTGAGGCTTGCTTTAATATTTCCACTGGAGGAGAAATCTCTTACATCCCTCAGAACTTTATTTTCCATTTCATCTTGTTTGTCTCAAGCCTATGCTCTTCTCAACTGTCAGGAAGTAAGAATTTTCCTTTCCTAATCCTATCTGGTTACCTTCGCTTTTCATTTTGTGTGTTTGGAGCAATGTCACGTAAACCAGCTGTTCATCCTACAGTGGGTTTTTTAGAGCTTGAATCTGTTTCCAATTTTACTGGCTTGACAGATGTCTATGGCTCGTATTAAGATTAAATTAGCTTCCTGAGACAGTCAATACCTCATACAACCATTTTGGTTTTTTTCCACACTCTGCTGTGCCACTACAAGCCTGTCTTTTACTAAAGAGAAATGCAATTTTCCAGTTTCACATGTGTTAGTTTTACATTTGGAGCTATACAAACATCCATCCACTGGTTCCCACTGCATTTAGTTTTAAACAGGAAAAAATCTTGGTGGTGTAGCACATTTCTCAGATCACATATCGGTTTCAGTAAAGCCTTGCCACTTATTAATGAGACAGAGGTCCTGCCTGGGGTGCTGAATGTTGGTCCTGAGCCTGCTACTGATGCATATCTTCATTTTACTATTTTCTGGATCATCACTCTCTTTTTTGTCTACATCAGGTCATAATAATCAATGATGCACTCACCATACTGTGGGATTACAGGAGGGAAGAGACAGAGTTCATTTTTTCACTTGTGTGCACATCTTCATTTAAGTAGTGTTTATTCTATTAAAGGAGACTAGTAGTAATCTGAAGTCCCTTCAGCAAGCCCAGCTGTACCCTTCTGCAAATCTCTATAATAAAGCCAGGCAGCTGTGTGATTTTATAGAGGACTAGTTTAACCCTAGCATTGTTACCTGAGGATGTGCCATATTTACCCCAATATAGAGTTGAAAAAGCTGGTTTTGTAAATTATTATGACATTTTATGCTACTCCTTCACCAAACTGAAAGTGAAGAAAAAAGGCATCTATTTTTCAGGGCAAATCATAGACATGGTAAATCTAGTCAAAGGTCTAGAAAATGTCACTCTTCATCTACTGCACTTAGTTTCTGTTTTACAGAACTTGGTTTCTGCCATTTTTTTTCAGACATTTAAGCACCTGAGTATTTCTTGAGCTTCAAATACTGATATATTCTTTAAAGGTTTGCATAGCTACTCAGAGACAGGCTTCCAATTCTGTGGAAAATTAAGAAAAATTGGCTATTTCCTTTTAGGACAGATTGAAGTAGCGACACATTTATCTCTACATTCAACTCTTAACTATATCTTTTTCCAGTTCATATATTTAACAGAAAGCATATTACAGGAAAAATAGCTTTAAGATTAAATACCAAGACTGAAAAGAAACTTTTTTTACTCCCACTCTCCACTTCCATCCTCTGAATGTGATAACTGGGACTCATTCTGCTAGACAGCCTATTAGGTTGGAGATGCAGTGTAATTTTCCATCCCAAAGTCCCTTTTGCAAATCCCATATTAAGGGATATGCCATAATTTAAGAAGCCGTTACAAAAGGAGCTGCAATACTATATGTGAGAGACCCGTTCATCACAGGATAGTTTCTCAGTGCTATCCTGTAATAACTCCTGGGCTTTCAATTTAGGACAGTGTCGTAGTTTTACACCACACAGCCGCTCGCTCACCCTCCTCCTTACCCCCTTCTGGGGATAGGGCAGAGAATTAAAGTGATGAAGGGAAAAGAGACTTGTGGGCTGAGAGAAGAACAATTTAATAACTGAACAACAATAATATTGGAAATAATAATAATGTTGATAATAATGGTAATATATACAAATACACAAACGAGTGATAGACAGTGATACTGCTCACCACCCAATGACCAAGGCTCAGCCCGTTCCCACCTAATGATCCTGGACCAGAAAGAGTCCTGAAACCACAATCCCAGAACAGAGATAAGAGCCTGAGTGTACAACAGACTGAGATGATCCTGAGAGAGGGGAGACCCAGAGGGAGACAACCTGCAGCAAGGGAGAAAACTCATGGACAGAGCCTCACCTGTATACTGGGCATGATGTGCATGATCTGGAATACACCGTTAGCCAATCTGGGTCTCAATCCTAAATGTGAAGTTGAATCCTAAGCTAGTAACTGGAGCTGTGTTCTCTCCCAGCTTCTTCTGCACTTGCAGAAACTGGCAGAGCAGAGATGCTGAAAAGCCTCTGTCCTGGCCGCAACTCTAAACATCAGTGTGTTATCAGCCTTCTTCCCAGCTGAAACCAAGACAGAAGGGACCATGCCAACATCCAAAAGTCTGGGGTTGAGTGCACAGCTGGAAACTGGTGTAAATCTGCTTCAGGCTTGACAGTGGGATCTGTGCTGTGTTGCTACACAGGACAACACGGGGCTTTACTGTGGTCTCGCAGCAGCAGCAAGTGGGCAGCCTGCATGGCTGCTTAGCCACCTTTCCAGATGTGTCATTGAAAGCCATTGACACAACTTTGAATGACTAACAAATATCCCACTGATTTTTCTTCACTGATTTATAATGAATGATATCTTTAACAAACAGATGTCATTTCAGAATTTGTGATGAATTGTGGACAATATGTCTCTTGCAAGAAACTTGCTCCCTGGGTATGGCTCCGGGCTTTATATGAAATACTAACAGCTTGCAAGCGATTTGTTTTCCAGCTCTGAACTTTTCTATAAAAGTCTTGTCTCTATCAGCGAAATTATTTTATACACATATATAGGTACACCTATATGTGCACATTTGAGACATGCAGTCTGGATAGCATTGTATCTTGCAACTAGTGGAAGAAAAACTCTACAGGATTCGTCAGTGTCTGCAAGTTTATAATACATCTGGCTCAGATATGATATGACAGATGTTCAGAGTATGCTTATTTGTTCGACATTATAAGGCGATTAAGCTGAATTTGGTTTAGGTTCTAATACTTCAAATTAGCCATGGAGTTTATAGACTGCCCTAATTTTCAGTTTTGTAGCACAGATTCAAGGCAGAAATCCACATCTTTTCAAAATATTAATAACTTATATGTTGATGCTACTTTTCTGCATTCTATTGCACTATTATATAAGATATTAGACAAACTGAGATTATTTATTTTCAGTGGGAGTGAAACAATGAAGTAGATATTTTACCTATGGCATAATTTCTATTTCTATTTTATTACTTTTGTGAATATGTGTGTAGTTTTGAGACTGTTTCTCTGTATTTGAAACAACTAATTAGAATCTACTTGTATTCTTTTGAAATAATAGAATAATTTATTCTGGAAGGAGTCAGTGAATCAGTGTAGTTCATCTTGTTCAACCTTCTCCTCAAAGCAGCTCCAGTCACATCAGACTGCTCAGGGCTTTGTCCAGCCAAGGTGGAATATATCCAAAGGTCAAATCTCCACAACCTCCCTGAGCAACCTGTTCCAGTGTTTGACCACGCTCATGGTAAAATTGTTTTTCCTTACATTTAAAAGAATTTCACATGTTGTAGCTTGGGTGTTTTGCCTCTTATCCTACCACTCTGTTACCTTTGAGAAGAGTTTGACTCTGTCTTCTCTACACCCTCCCATTAAGCAGCAGAAGACAGCAGTAAGGTCTCCCTTTAGTCGTCTCTTGCTAAAGCTGAAGAGACCCAGCTCCCTCAGCCTCTCATGGTACTTCATGGTACCCTCACCATGCTGGTAGCCCTGCACTGCACGTGCTCCAATCTGTCAGTGTCCTTTTTGTACTGGGGACCCCCAAACAGTATGCAGCACTCCAGATAGATGTCACAAGTGCCAAATAAAAAAGAAGGGTAGTTCCCCTCGACCTCCTGCCTGCAGTCCTGCCAATGCTGCTAAAGGGGAAGGTCTTTGCTGCCAGGGCACGTCTGGCTCAGTTTACAACCCTTTTGCTATTAAAATCCTGGTAAATCTTCTAACAAAAATATGTACTGTTCATATCTTTTAAGCAATCATAATAAAATATTCAAAGAAAAATCCTTGTGTGAAATCGTAGCTACTTAATCACATACTTGATGTTCAGCATCGGGTGGTGGCACTGGGTCACAAGGACACATCTTTGGCCTTTGGTATTGCTTGGGAGTGTCCTTTTGCAGAACATGTCCAAATCAGGGACATCCCTGCACTGCCAGTGCCAGAGCATGTAATGAACACAGTCAGTCTGTTTCAGCAGTTACCCTGTCACAGGGTTGCAGTGAAATACATTCTCTACTGTGTGCTGCCAGGCAATAGCCATTTTATTATTTGTATACTTCATCTTTTTGCTAAATGCTCAGTCTGGAGTTCAAAAATGTATGTGAAATTCATGCTATCTATGAAGGTTACACTCTGTAGTAAGAGGATGCTTATACATAATTTATTAATTGTTAATAAATTATTAATACTAGTTATAAGGTCATAATACGGGCTTATAGTAGCAGAGTTGTGAAGAAATCTTTCTCTGGTTTCAGAAACCTCATCTTGAGCCACACTCTGGATTTCTGTTATGGGCCAAACCTAACCTAAACTGAAATTTGGTTCATGGTCATTTCATTTAGCTACTCAAAAGCTCCTGTAGATGTCATACTGGGCATACGAGCTGTAGCTACTGGAAAGCATTTTCTAAACAGACCATCAAATCTCAAATGGTTGAGAAACCATTTGTACTGGATTACTTGAAGCTTGTCAGTGGTATGAGTTAAAGATCGCCGTAGGCTAATACACTGATCTTCAAAGATCTATAATAGATCTGTAATAAGGCTATTTTATTCTGTAGTATTCTACTTGGAAGTAAACACAATTATAAAATAAAAGTCATTGAAATATTAATAATGTCATAACCCTTTGTGAAAGGTATATATTTATACATTTACACTTAATTGTTGCTCTTGGCAGTATGGTTGAACTGTAAAAATATGGTTAGGTTTTTGCTTTGACTTAGTTACTTTCTTCAAAAAGGTTTTACCTATTCCTCCATATAGTTTTAGCTAACTAACTATAGAAACATTGAATCATACAATCATGGAACAGTTTGGGTTGGAAGGGACCTTTAAAGGTCATCTAGTCCAACCTCTCTGCAATGAGAAGGACATCTTCAACTAGACCAGGTTGCTCAGAGCCCCGTCCAACCTGACCTTGAATGTTTCCAGGTATGGAGCATCTACCAGTTCTCTGGGCAACTTGTTCCAGTGTTTCACCTCCCTCATTGTAAAAAATGTCTTCCTTCTGTCTAGTCTGAATCTACTCTCTTTTGGTTTAAAACCATTACCTATCACTACAGGCCCTAATAAAAAGTGTGTCCCTAACTTCTTGTAAACCCCGTTTAAGTACTGGAAGGCTGCTATAAGGTCTCCCCAGAGCCTTCTCTTCTGCAGGCTGAACAACCTCAACTGTCAGCCTTTCCTCATAGGAGAGGTGCTCCATCCATCTGATCATTTTTATCACCCTCTTCTGGACCCACTCTATCAGGTTCACGTCTTTCTTGTACTGAGAGTACTCTCCATGCCCAAAAACTATAAATAATGCATCCTAAACTACCTGTAGGGCTAGTCTGAAATCGCATGTAATACATCAAATGGCTGTAAATTAGTAATTTTAGCCTCTCAGGTCTGATATACTCTTTTTTTTTTAATGTGGTTTTAATAATTTTTAGATATGTATTTCTGTATACACTAAAATGCATAAGCAATACTTTAGAAAAATTGTTTGGAGCATCAACTGACCTTTTGGGTAACATCAGAATAATAGCTTTAATCTGCACTTTAGATCATACTCCTTTGCCTTTGTGACTTGTGATAATTGTAAATACACTGTATACTTGTTTTTAAATGTGTATTTTTTTCATTACTTATAATATTTAACATTACTACAAAATTCTACTGATCTTTAGAAACTGAAAAGATTTGTACATCCACTCATCCACTACTATAATTAACTTTTCCCCTTTTCTTTTAAAAGAATATTCCAGATTATATGCATTCTGTAAAACAGTGACTGGAAAGAATGAGTTATTTATGCTGGACAGGCAACTGAAAATGAGCTTTCACTGTGATACCACGGTAAAAGCAATTAATCAGACTTTTTTTTTTTTTTTCAGATCGGAAGGACCTTCTGTCATATATATACATGTACATAGTGAAAAAATACCTAAATAAATAAAAAATAAAATAGTAGCAGTCTCTTTCATCTGGCAGGTGAAAGTATCACAAGAGCCAGGGGATGAAAGCTGAATCAAGCTTAAATTGTTGGAGCAACTATTAGCAATCACCAACCACTGAAGAAAACTACTGGGGGAATGATAACTCCTTATCTCTTTATGTCTTCAAAAACTGTCAGATGTCTTTCTATAGTGTAGCCAAACATAAGCATTGGGCTCAATATAGAGTAAATGAGAGAAATTTATTGGTCTGTGCTATGGAGAAGACCAGAATATGTTTTTTTCAGTCCTTAGTGGCTTTTCTGCCTTAAGCACAGACCAGATTGGCATAAAACATCTTATAGTCCTTTCTGGCCTCTCTAAACTTTTTAACTATATGAAAACCTTTACAGATTTGAAACAACAGATATGCATTCAGTTTTTTCAGTGCCACTCATGGCACCTCAGTTACCAGTCAACTTTTCAGTGGTAAAAGGAGGTATTAGACAAGGCTGGCACAGGCTGCAACAGAGGAATCGTCAATCAAAGTGGATGTCACTGTTCCAGCTCCTCCAGGGTCCCACTTGTAATGACCAGATCCAGATGTCTCCAGACCCTATTCATGGCAACCCTGGAATAACAGAAGAAAGAGTAATTATGAGAAGTAACCTACATAAAGCAAGAGATTATATTACTGCAGCACTTCAGCTAAAGTAAAGGAAATGAAGAAAAGGAAACTCAATGATTGACTACATAGAAGGCAGTTATGAGGAGTGGAGGAAGGCAAACAAGATCTTCATGATCACAGAGTGGGTAAAAGAGTGGGTCTCTATCATGAGGCATACTCCTAGACAGGTCTCCTCTTATTTAAAACAGGTTCCTTTCACCCCAGAAGGAGAAAATTGTTTTGTGGCCAAAAAGCCACAGTGTGGGATGAAAGGTCACATCAAGGGAGTGGATATAGACAAGAGAGAAAACAAGGGTGATGCAAGAGATATTAAAAAAAGAACTAGTAAACAAAATCATGGAAAGCAGAGAAAGAGAAAGAATGAAATGAAACAAAGATGAACATGAGAAACGGAAGAAGAAAAAGGATGCAAGGAAAGATGGCGAGGAATGGAAAAGATGGTATGAAAAGCTGTTGACTTCTGAAGTTACTCATTTCTCTGTTTGCAGTTGTAGTTAATTGTAGATGACACTGGAAGTATAGGAGGAAGTACCTATTTAGATGTGCAATACGGCAAAAAATAAGTGAAATTAGTTAAAAATAGAAAACCAGATGGCATAACTGGAAATAATTGTTTAAGGGACCATTCTGTTACCAACACACAGATCAGATTCAGTGACTGCATACTTGTAGTCTCCATGTTGGTGAATGGCTTGCCAGCTGCCTACTGAGAGTGATCCCTGGCCTATTCCAGCTGCTGAGCTGCGGCAAGGGATGGCTGCGGAGAACACTAACTGGTTTTGTCCAAATTTATGCCAAAGAACTCTCTAGTTACTGTTATAAATAGTCCTGGTCCAGCTGGAAGCAATGTTTCCAGGCTTACTTGAATTTACTAGCATATCAGTGCAGACAGTGAATCCAGGATAATATCTAAATGGCATGAGAAGTGGAGCTGCACTTCAAGCACAGGAGTAAACTTCACCAGTGAGAAAGAGCAGTCAGTGCTCTGAAGGTTCTATAAAGGATGGCTGTTTGATGGAGAGGTGGAAAGGACAAGGGCAATCAAATACAAATGCAGGCCTCCTGCTACAACTGTAGGGACAAATGGCAACAAAACTGGGGAGGAAAAATCAAAGCAGAAAAAAAAAAAAAAAAAAAAAGAGTGGGATTAAGTATCAATATCTCAGCTTTAGCACAGTGGGATTGGAAGTTCCAGATACCCATCCACTGGCAGCAATCCTGTCCACTCTGCTCCATATGGTTTACTAGGTGATAAGAAAGGCTGCTCTTAAAAATAGTTGCCCACCAGTTCCTAAAACTGAACTTCTGTTGTGCTTTAAATGTTTCTGTAGCTCTCTACAGGAATCATCTTTTCAATGGTGTGTGTGCTTCAGTGCCTGAAAAGCTTCAAGACATTCGTAGCTTCTACAGCAGAACAGAAGTTGGTTCCAGTCAGCAGCAATATGAGCTCAGGACTTTATTTAATATTCTGTGGGCATATTCTTAAAACGTCAGTGCATATTTTAGGCACTTCACTGCACTTCTGTGCGTCACTTTATGTTTTCAGTTTCTGTTTGGAAGTGCAAATATATGAGACACCACAGAAAAACCTTCAATTGCCATTGTACTGCCTCTGCGGTTTCTTTTGATTCTTCATAATCGCTCATCATGGGAACTGCTGCTCTGTACACTTATGTGTGTAGTGTTCAGTGAAGGTTGTTTGGCAAGATGCATTATATCCCCTCAAGGGAAAGAAATACTCTTCTTTTCATCTTTTGCCCCCACAAGAGCAGGTGTAAACAAGCTTTGTATGTGGAAATAATCCAGTGTATTGACAGTTGCTTCCTCCAAAGCTGGATAACTGTCCAGTCTTAATGCTACCTATCCTGGCTGGTTTCACATATTGAATTAAAAAAAAAAAAAATTAGACATTTCAGTATATTTATTTTCCATTTAAAATCATTAAAAGTCAATAGAAATGTTTTTGAGAAAACAAGGGAATAATACTGCTTTAAAATGTTAATCCCTTTCAAAGCAAGTGCAGTGTTTAGATGACAATTAAACACTTGAACAATTTCTGTGAAATAGAAACATTATTCAAAGTTCTATGATTTGTTTAAAATCGCAAGTACCAGAAGTATTATTGGAAAAAGCAATTCCGTGCAATGCAGTGTGATGTGTGAGAGTCTGCAGGAAAAACACTGAACCTTGAACTAAGATCCTGTAAGACAGATCTGTTTCTTTTTTGAAACACATATTTTTATTTTCTTGAACTACAACGGAACACTGATAGCAATAGTACCTCAGACATGTCTTTCTGGAGGCTAAATTGGATGAGAGGCATAGACATTTTCCAGGATATGTGTTCTGTGATAAAATGCTATATTTTCTTCTGTAATACAGATTCTATTTATAGAAATTTATGATCAATTACATATGAAACACAGTGTTTATGCTTCAGATTGTATTAAGCCTCTCTGCAATAAAGGTAAAGATCTCCTTATTTTTATTTGTTGCCTTCCTTTTTGATATACTGAAATAGAGAATTAATTTGTGAGTTACACATATTATACACAGCCTGGGCATGCCATTCATTTATTTTATTGGTAGGTGACCATTTGGAATGCATCTCTAGACCTACTGTTGACTATTTAGCCTTTGATTTTTGGGGAAATCATCTGCAGTTCTTAATCTATGTGTACGTGGCAGCATGGTTCAGAAGACCAGGATCTCGATCACAAGCAAGATTTCTGGATGCTATTTCTGGTTTGGTCAGTGACTTGTCATATGACTACAGGCATTCACTCTCAGCCTCAGTTTCCTTGCAGATAAAGCAGATGTGACAACACTACATTTCCTTTGCAAACTGCCTTGAAAGCTGGGAAAGAAAAACTAAGTGGAAGGAACATGAAAGATGTTCCGTTGTAAATCAGAAAAAAAAAACCACAATTGCAGAGGTAATTACATTTATGCTAGATGAAAACTAGCTAGCCCAGGTACAGCAATAGCAGTGCTGCTACAGTACAGAT
This sequence comes from Pterocles gutturalis, assembly GCF_000699245.1. NCBI lineage: Eukaryota > Metazoa > Chordata > Aves > Pterocliformes > Pteroclidae > Pterocles > Pterocles gutturalis. The sequence goes on along the minus strand of NW_010127805.1, from coordinate 10,786 downwards.
CTCAGCATGGATTGCAAAACACACTCAGGACCTGAGTAAACATTCTGTTGGCTGACTTTGAAGTCAGCACACCAATACCAAGAAGGTTTCAAGTTCTTCATGCACGTCTGCACTTCTGACTGTAGAAGATATCTCCATCAGTAAGTTAAATACACAAGATTTAATAGAAAGGTCTTAATGAAGAGTTGACAGTGTAAAACATTGCAAGGCTTTTAGCAGTGAAATCCTGAAAATAGGTTAAATCCTGAAATATTTGGAACAAATTTAAATGCAGGTCTGCTTGGTCTCACATTCTGCATGCAAGATACCCACACTGGCTCCTTTGCCATGTTCTTATGCATGTTCTGCATCAAGATCTTCTAAATTCAAAGCACAGCGCCCATCTCCCACTCCCTCCCTCCACGTGAGACATCACTGTTTGCCCTCACCTGCCACCCACTTGGCAGCCAGGTTGTCACGGTGTAATGGAACAGAAAAACGGCTGTTCCACTGCCCTGGCACGAAGGGATGGGCTTTCTACCAGTTTCACGTCCAAGGAGAGCATATGTTGAAACTCCAGCCTAGCACCATGCCTTGTGCCCGTTTTATGTCTCTATCAGAGTTTAGACATACGTGAGGTTTCTTACAGAGTAAAAAAACAGAGAACCTGCTTGATATAGTATGCTCAGAACTGAAGCTTTAAAGACTGGGGTTTTTTTTAACAGTACTTGATAGGCCTTCAAATAATTAGGAGTGAGCATAAATCTAGGGAATGTCTTGGCCTCATTTTCAAGCAACTGAATACAGGATTCAGCCACAGCTACAGATGTAAAACACACAGTATAATGGAGCTTAAAATTCTCAAGTTGTTCCCAAATAGATGAGTGGCTGTGTGTGATGTGATTGGAAATGGATAATATTAGCCTATAATCTTTGTCAATGTATGGCACTGAATATATGGTTATTACTAGAACTCCTTAATAAAATTTTGGACAAGATTTTCTTTAGAGCATTTCTACTTGGCTTTATGATATAGGAACTTGTGGTCAACCGACGAAAAAGGAATGATTTCATCAAGAGAAAATTAAAATCTAAAGATAAAAAACCCTCTGATATGTGATGATATCTGTCATTCCAAAACACAGTAGTATAGGTAAAGCAAACAGACATATTGCAGAATAGGTTACATTGCAAAAGTTTCTGTAAATTCATGTGGGTTTTTTTTCAGCTTCAAAGAGGTCTAGATTTCCATGTGAACACAGTCAGGCAACTGATGTAGCAGCCTGGCTGGAAAGCACGATAACTGTCACATTGCAAGAACTCTTTTTACATATAAATATCTTTTCTGTCTAATATAAATATACTGCAGAAAGCACTTCTGTGTATCTCTGCCTCATCAACTCAATTTTCAAATTTCATAAGAAAAATGTATCTCCTCTTTGCCTGCCTGCTCACCTACCCAAATTCTTCCTTCTCCACAGTAATCTGACACTGAGGTCTTTTTTTAATACCTCCTTTCAATATTTCCTCTTTTCTTCTTTTCCTCTACCTTCTGCTGTCCCAGTAACACTGTAAGGTGAAATCAGCTCTGTGCGAAGTAGCAGCATCAGTCTGGGGAAGGAGGTGGAAGAATTGATGTGGGTTTGCTGCAGCACATAGCTCAGCAGCAGCAGCAAAGCCAGCTGACTTCAGCAGGGCAACGTCTGGATATGCTCAGTGCATTGACTGCCCAGCAAGGGCTGGAAAGGAGTGAAAGAGGAAATCAGTGACACTGCCTGAGAGCTGAAATGAAATGTTAGCTCTTTTTTGTGAGACAGAATGGTATGATGAAAACCTGCCTGAGAAAAATCACATTTGACCTTGAAAAATTTTGCTTTTAGAGATTGCTCCTTCTGGTTGTGGTTTGTTTTTTGGGTTTTTTTGTTTGTTTGTTTGGTTGGTTTTTTGTTTTTGGTTTTTTTTTTTTTTTTTGAGTTTTGGTTTTGGTGTTTGGGGTTTTCTTGTAGGTTTGTTTTTTGTTTTTTTTTCCTAGAGAGCAAGTCTTCATTGAACATAAAGGATAAGCAAGTTTTCTCTTTGGTCTTTTCTGCCAAATTTCTTATTGGGTTAAGTATTTTCTTCTGCTCTCTACTAGAGCAAATATTTTCCAAAATCAATGAATCCCACAGTCCATACACTCACTGAGACACAGGGAACACTGATCATGGACCTGACCCTCCTTCAGCAATAAAACCTTTGCTGACCTGGATACTGGCTGAGCCTCTCTGTGTGCACACAAGTCCAGCTTCAACCAGTGGAAGACTTTTCAGTGGGGAAGCAATTGAGAGTTGAAACTGTCCCTACAGGATAAACGCAATTCCCACTGATGTCAGTGGTCGTTTGCTTTGAGAGCTGCTGCACAGTGGTTTTATATCACCACATTAAGTGGGCACAAGGCTACTGTAGTAGCATTAAGGCATACAACACAAGCTTTATATCTTCTGTAGTCTGCAACTTTTGAAGCATGATCAGATATTTTACAAGTAATATCTAATCCAGGAGAAGAGGGTAGCATTCATTTACAAAAAGAGAGAGGAAACTGAAACATTTAGGACTAGTGAGAAACTGTACAGCCACTTGAAACAAAGACGTTTTTGATTAGTTCTGATATTAAAACTCGAAGGAAAGAGGGGAAGATGAATGCCATGCAGAGTTATTAATTAGGAAAATAAAGGTAAAAGAACTTTCTTATTGCTGCCATCCTATAAAGTGTACTAAACTGATGATGAGCATTTAGTGCTTTACTCTAGAAAGTTTTGGTTACTCTTACAGTTATATGGAAGAAATCTATGTATGGGATGCAAAATATTTCATTACAAAAGTATTCTAAAATTACTCAAAATATTGTTGACATAACTGTGAACTAATTAAAGGAGAAATGAAGTTCCTAATTTCAGTGTCTTCAATTTGACTTAATTCTCTCTATATCTAAATTCAGTGAATGCTGTACAGCACTTTAACCTTTTAATTTTGAGCTTGGAAAGTCTTTTGTCATTAACTGAATCCTCATTAAAGATTATAATGGACACAGTTAATTGAAAACTGTTCTTTGTATGAATATCCTACAAGAATACTGTTCAGTACTACTTCTGTACTTCTGTATACTGTATACTGTTGTTACGACACAATTGGGAAAGGATGTAGCTGAAAAAAGAATTAATTTGTCAAGACTGAGGAAAGCAGAAGGAGAACCGAAGGACTATAGTGTGACTTTTCTCCAAAGGTGTTTGAAAAATAGCATCTGATTTGCTATCCTTGATTCCCCATACATGAAAAAATATTTCAATTAGGTGTTACACACTTCCTCTGATTTCCCAAATATACTATTAGAAATTTAGTTTTCCTCCTTGAGCACTCTTAAAATTTTTTGGGTGAATATTGTCTGATATGAAGGTGTTCCTTTTGCCAGTAGTTTTCACAGCCTCATCAAGAGCCACTTAAATTGCAGACAGATGTTTATTGAGCCCTTCCTCACAAAAGAAAGGGTTAGGTCACAGAAACCTTCCCACTTTCTTCAGCAGTGAACACTGCTCAGTACTTGTCCATTTCAGTTCCCTCTAATGGCTTTGTCCTCCTTGTGCCTTCCTTTTGTACATCCTGATGACCAGTTCACCTTACAGACTCTCTGGAAGGTTTTCTTCTCTTGCTGGGTTTGAAAATGATTTAATATTAATTTTGATTCTTTTATTATTCATTCCTCACCTGTTCTTATTGTATTTTTACATCTACTTTGCCAGAATTTACAAGTTTTTGGTTTTGCTTTTTAATTTTCCTCATTTGGATATACCATCAGCTTCCTTTCACCTTATTCAGGACCTTAATAGGGATAGGTACTGGTGTTGTGCGTAGAGTAGGGTATTTTCTTCTTACCATTTGTAAGGATTTATCTGTTTTAACTGCTCCTTTTGGCAACTTTCTTTTTAACAATTTCCCTCATTTTTACCAGTTCCCTTTTTTTTTGAAGCTCAGCACTCCAATTTAGTGGACTGTTGGCCTTTACTGTTATTGGAGGTATTTCCAATTCCCAGTTCCCAAAGGTCATTGCTGGAGAGCCACTCTTTGCCTTGAGCACTTTGAAACAGAACCTGTGCATTACTCACAATCCAGCCCAGGGTTGTATTTCCTACTGTGGGCTCCCTAATCAGCTGTTTCTCTATTTCTTGCAGGAGCCACTGATGGTATCTAAAAATTCTCTACTTCACATCCGGATATGACATTTGTCTAGTCTGTCTGAGAGTAATTAAAGTCTCTCATTACAGTTGTATTTCCTGCTTCTGTATCTCTTTCAGCATATCCCAGTCAATGTTGCTCTCCTAGTTGAGTCACTGACAATATAGATCAAATACTATGTTCTTATTGTTAGGACTCAAACACCAGTTCATATATAACCTTCTCTCTGGGTCACTTTCATTGACTTTTATCTTGCATAGAGAGAAGCAGGATATACGCAAATTAAGAGTAAGCAATTATTTTTTAGCTATTGCACACAATAGGGGAACGAAGACTAATAAGCTACTAGGCTAAGCATTAACATGCTGACCTCCACTTCACTGTAGCAACAGCAGTAGAGCCTTTCCTGGACAGACTATTGTAAATCAGAAGGAAATGGCTGCTCCTTGGTCCTTGGGCTGCACCTCCATGCTGTTTCTGTTTTCCAATATCCTCTGTGTTTTCACTTTTTTATCTTGTATGGCATAGCTCACACACTTTCTTGTACCTTCACAAGAGTTCCCTGAGTAGGACAGAGCCAAATCAGAGCCATGTTGTACCAGACCAGGCCCTGGATCGCAGACAGCTCAGCCCTAGGGCTGAGAGCTATTAATGTAGGATTCCTGTAATTCACTGATGTGTTTGGTTCGTTAATTTGATTTAAAGTCTTAATATGTGAGCCTCCTCTATGACCAATGGAATTTATTCTACCTTTCCTCCATATTTTGTTTTTTAGCATTGCAATGGTTCACCAAACATTTTAAAAAGCTAGTAGAAGACTGCCTCAATTTCAGGCTAGATTTTATTCTAGTACTTTCAATTCACTCCTTAGTTTGCTGGCATTGGAGCAGAAACAAATGCTGCTGCTCTGGTTCCCTTTTGTGAGTTCCAGTCCAAATGGCACTGTATGTGTTTGATTACCTGTGTGACAGTATGATAAACAGCCCTGTTTTCAAAATTGAAATTTGATATTTCTTAGGCCAAGGTGAAATTAAACCTGAAAAATAGTTTTCATTTCATTTTAGGTGTCTCATTTAAGTGTCTTTGCATATGAAATATGCCTCACTTTTGCACATGAAAATGCTGTGGTTTTGTATCCTTTTCACTCTTAGCCGTAAGGTCTGGGGCAATGGAGATGACACTAACATTTCTGTGAGGGGTTGTGTAGCTGTCCGGGTTGCAGGGCAGCTTGGCGGTTTCACAGCCATGTAGGAGCAGAGCAGATGCTGGGAAGAGCTGGCACAAATCCCATTGAGGGCACTGCCCTGCCGTCACCCTCAGCAGCACCCAGCTCACCATCCCCTGCAGAGCAGCCCCCTCAGCCTGCCCCAACAGGCAAGGACCCAGCAGAAGGGTCTACCTGCCTGCAGTTGCTGAGAAAATGGGGGAAGAGCTTCCAGCACAGCTTCCCAAAACCACTATTTCCTGCAGCCTGGTCTGTGGTTGCGCTATAGTAGATCTGACCATGAGCACAGGCAGCCAAACCTTCAAGGGGTGGCAGGCAGGCAAGGTCACAGAGTCCTAATGGGCTAATGTGCAGTCAAGACCCTGACATCCATTACTGTTTAAGTTTTATTTTCCTTTCCTTCTTTCTCAGTCTTTTCTGGTGATCTTGCATTCTCAGACATGTTCAATTTAAATTCATGAAGCATTACACCTCCAGCTGCCTTTCTAACACTTTTCCTTGATTTGTCTTTTATCACTCCAACCACCTCAGCTGTGTATCATGTTTATTGATATGGCTAGGAGGAAGGACATTCATCTCCTATTTGCTACATATTTACCAATAGCTCAAGTACATTTGTCTTATTATGGAAAATCAGCCTGCTCCTCAGTTTTTTTCCCTTTCTGTTCCATTTCTAATCTCTCATCTCTCTCCCTCAAAACATAATTTTTTCTCACTGTCATCACCACTAGCCAAGGGACCACATGCTGGTTACTCTGTGAATGGGGGACACATCTGTTGGATCCTCCTCTGGGGTGACCTGCCCCCTCCCACAACATCATGTTTATCTCAAGGTCCCCTTTTGACTCTCTACTTCATGTAATAAATTCAAGGCTTTCATCCTTCGTTTACATATTACTACACAATCACCTCTGCCTCCAAAACAACTTTTAATCTTTTAAAATTTTCCTCTTTATATCCTCTTGCAACTGGCTTCCCTTCCCTTCCCTTCCCTTCCCTTCCCTTCCCTTCCCTTCCCTTCCCTTCCCTTCCCTTCCCTTCTGTGTTTTTTATTGCACCTCTCCTGGGCTCCTCCTTTTTTCCTCAGCTTTCACAAGTGACAATACACACCCACCATGATGGGCTGAGGTAGCAAATACCCAGCTCTGCAACGATCCATAGAGTTTCGCTCAGTGCCCAGCTGGGGGCTGTCACCACTGCAGGCACTCACAACGTGCCCCAAGCACCAGTTTCTCCATGAGCCTGCAGCTTCCATAGTCATCAGCTGGTGGTTTGCCCTCATTCTGTTCCTGTGCTCCTATAACTTGGCTGCTCTGATACCTGACAGGAGTAACCAAAGTTGACATGCTAACGCTACCGTCAACCAAGCCCAGCCCATGCCAGCTGCCACATAAACTTGTTTCACTGGAGACTTGAAGAAATTTCTCCATCCTTAGCTCTTGCGTCTTTGGAAATGTCCATTTCTCTTATTTTCATTAGACGAGGACACTTTAATCCCTGGAAGTGTTCAAGGCAAAGCTGGATGAGGCTTTGAGCCTATTGGAAGGTGTCCCTGCTGATGGCAGGGGGATTGGAACTCAATTATCTTTAAGGTCCTTTCCAACCCAAAATTCTATGATTCTATGATTCTATGATTCTATGAATCAACTTTTTAAAAATAATTTTAAATTAAAACCACTCCTTATACATACATACATGTAACAGTATACATGTGTATACACACACACATATATATAAAATAAAAGCTGTGTGTAACCACCCTTTATACACAGAGAGTCTGCAAAAGAAAGTAATTGCCAGAAGCAGTTGTCACTCCATTCCAGTGAGGTTGCTCAAGCAATGAGCTATTACGGCATTAGAGTGTAAAGCATCACTGATACAGAAAAACAATGTCTTATATTTTAATTTCAGTGATTTGTAGTAAGGATATTTTTTTTCCTTTGTGTGGCTGTGGAATTGATACCAAATTATTTATTGGCCATGTGCTAGCAATCATCCTAAGGTCCTTGTCAAATTTTGTAATGAATTCTTCTCGGTTCAGCACTCTGTTTTGGGTAATAGGAAGTCTGCCAGGTTCTGAAATTTGATTTAAAGCTTTTAGCTAATTGTACTTCTATTCTATTAGTTTCATTTAACAAATTTGTTGCAGTGAAACTGCAGTTTAGGTCCTTGTTTTTCTTCTGAAGCAGAATAAATTGTTATAAATATTTCACAGTAGGGAAGCAACAATTGCAGCAGCAAAGCTCACACCCCTCAAAATATTAAATCAGGATCCCTTTTTCTAGGTAAGGAATGCAGTTCATTATTAAAAATACACAATTATGTAAACTACTGAGATTATGCCCACATTTTTATTGAAAGTTAATTTCACAGGAACCTTGACACAAGAGTTTTTTGGAAGTTCTAATGGTTCTAGGGAATAATGAAATTCAGTTTGTACAACATGAGGATATTGGCACATCTTAATAATAAATAAAAGATTATTGCTTGGACCAATAATCTTTTCTGACTAATTCATGCTGATCAATGACTTGCTTCAAAGCAATAACCACAGTGGAAGTGGACCTCAAAGATGAGAAATCAAGGGGAATTATGAGTAGAAATACAGAACGGGATCAGCTTATCTTCTTGGGAACTCCTGGGATCATCATGCAAAATTTTGCCAAGGTGCGGAGGACTCTACACTGCATGTGCAGCAAGTTTGATATTACTGGAGATGTGATGGAGGGTCCATTCTGCACATGAGGAAACTTCATTGTGATGGGCAGGTTGTCAGTGGGGTGGGTTAAGCTGGGCCTTAGAGTTAATGCTTAAAGGCAGATCTGAGCCAAGTCTTTATTACTGGTGTGTAGTTTCTGTTGCTGGTACACTATTCTGTACACTTCCTAAATCATCCTGTCATCGAATTAACCTCAGCCTCTGGCAGCTGTGATGATTATCTACATTTAAGTGAACTTTGCTCATTTTCTGCGCAATGTATCTCCAAATACTTCCTCAGTAATTATTATTCAATACTGCACTTAGAAAACTTTTTAAAAAAATAAATTGTACTTAAATTTATTAGTGTGCCTGGGAAATGTTTACAAGGAAAGGTAACTAAGTAAATGTTAATTAAGCCATTAATACTTGACAGACTGCACACTAGCTCATTTTTCTTTCAGTGAAAGAGAATTAAATTTTTTTTTTTTTCACCCAAGTCTTATGGTAAAACTTATAGAGCAGCTCGCCACCCAGACATTTTTTCAAATGAAAGACCAGGAATGGCAGAGTTTCATTCATTTCATGTCTGGAACTGATGAAAGGGAACCTGCACAGAGCTCCTTTTCCAATGCTTTTCACAGCTAAGAAAAAAAAAAAAACACCCAAAAAAAGAACAATTCCACTTCAGACAAAAATCTTGAATGATAGATTGAATCCCAAAGCTTTTATGGCTGTTCTACAGTTGCCTAATTTCACTTGCTGAAGTGCAAAAAGGGGCTCTATGATTCAACACAGAGCAAACTTGTGCTGATCGTTCCATCACTTACCTAAATTGGCAGCATGTCTTCACATATTCAGCTTTTAATGTCTGCCTTGAAATCAGATCGTTGATTTTGACACATACCTTTATGCTTCCCACTTACTAGATTTTAAACAATGTGACTTACATATTAAAGGCTTCCTATCATAACTGTCACACCCAACACCACATTCAAGGACTTCTCTGTCAGGTTTGTGACTTCTTGCTTTCAGTCCCATGTTTGCAAACCATTCCCACCAGGCAGAAACCGTATCAGAGACATCCGGGAAAAAAAAGGGAGGGCTTATCTTATGGAAATATGTTTCAGGCAGAACACAGCTTTTATGGACAATAATAAACTATCTATCATCTCAACAGTAATGTTCCCTTATCAGTGTAAATTAATCGTTGTAATTGCCTGTAATTGTTCCTGTGCCATGTGAGATGTATGAAATATTCTGAGATTCAGAGGGGTTAAACAAGTTTGAAATTATGTAACTTGAACCTTTTCTGGTCCTTCTTAAGAAATTGTGCTGCTGGGCTGTCATCCATATTATCACTGAACTCTGCAGGTTCTTGTTTCACTGACTTTTCCAGTCTCTTTTAGACCAGGGTGGGGTTTTTTGTCTCTCTTACACTAACTGCAAATTTTAACTGAGTATAAACTTAAATCACAGTCAGTTCTACTGAATGTGAATGATTAAACAGGAGCTTAAATAATTTACGGCAGGAAGCAGAAGCTTGGAAGAAAATGCATGTCTTGGATAAGCAAAAAAAGATAAAAAAGTGTGAAAGATTGAACCTGGAGCAGGAGAGCTCTGTTTGCTTTTGTTTCTAGCAACCATTGAGTCTGAGGTGCCTGGTACTCTCTAACCAAATATGTGTTGAAACCCAACAAACCTTCATGATCAATAATTACTATGTTTGCTGCTATAAGGTGAGACTTAATCAACAGTCAAACAATTTTAGTCATTTCATTAAATGGAGAGTAATCAGGAGAAACAGTTGGCACATTTATACAAACGGAGAAAACACAACATTAAAGGCCATTCTCACCCAGCAGTTTTTACTGCTGCCCAGTTGGCATCATTTTCAGTATACACATGCATGTATGATTTGGGTCACTATATCCTTCGGCTACCAGAGCCTCTTTGATCCCCCAGGCAGAATAAGCTGACACTCCAGGAGCACAATTTAGGACACAGTTACATTATTATGCTGTATTTTGTATAAGTATTATCAGGCTGAAAGTTAGGAATAACAGGAATTTATTTACATTTGACTGTTTTGTTCAAGTTTCATTATCACTTCTCAAGTGACTGAATTGGTGCTAAAGTTTACTAAAGTAAAAGTGGTTGGAGGTCAGCTATCCCAAAGGGTCTTGTTGTCAGATCTGTCAGGAGATGATGACATGTAGCAGTCACTTATCTATTTGTACGCTCACATCATGTCTGATTTATTGTCTTGGTAAATACAGGTCAATACAACACTCCTCCCTGCCGTGTTCCCAATCAGTGCCAGGGACAAAGGTGAGAGGTGTGGACTTGAGAGCTCAAAAGAGAAGATCAGTTATAACAGCTACAGCTGTCAGCCAAGAGGGGAAGCAGGCACTGAAAAGAAATTAAACCCTGGCTTAGCTTCTTAGGAAGAAAATTGAAAGTTAGATGAAATAGGGGAAAAAAAGATCTTTTTAATATAAGATGACCATAAGTTGATTAAACACAGTGAATAATGGTGATGATGATGTGAATGTATTTGTCTGTCTTCACTTCTGCCTTTTCTATACATCTGTGATAATGCAGTATATTTTGAACGCTATGAATAGCATTCAAAATGCTAATAGGCACCAGTGTTGTTTAACATCTTTGTTTGAG
>NW_010127804.1:0-20468 GCF_000699245.1 Pterocles gutturalis | reverse complement strand
TCTGTGATTCTGTGATTCTGTGAATGTGTTTTAGACCTCTCGTAACTTCTTTCACTTCAAACAAGGAGTTGTCCAAGGCTTTTTAGTTTTTTGTTTTCCCCTTCAGTATTTAGTCCTAGCTATACCACGCATTTCTTGAAATTTCTGTCCAGTATGTCTTTTATATTAAATGTATCGTCCGTGTTGCTAAAGAATACACTTGAGATACTTACAAGAGTTAATCGGTCCACCTCGTTTAAAACATACATAAACTCTGATAAATAAACTGAGGGGCTTCTAATACAGATTTCTTAGTAGACTCTCCTTGTTATCTCACCTTGGTTCTGCATGAACTCATGATTATGTGTGCAAAGTGCATTACAAGAGTTAATGGGATTACTTTTGTTAAGTTCAGCAGATCAGGAATGTTTTGTAATGTAAGATACTGAAGTCTTTTTGTGTAAAAATCTTCATTCTAGCTGTACCTCATCAAAGAAAAAATGTAAACCAAAATTCTTTCGTTGATTCTTGTCAGCATTGCAGGCTTTTTCTTCTTTATGGTAGCATTAAAACTTCAGAAACAACATGTATTTTTCTCTTTCGCAATACGCGTTGTTTCTACCCTTCTGAAGATGAGTGTGTTTCTTGTAATACTTTCAGCAAACAAAACTGCTGCCTTTTCCCACAAATGTTCTATATGCAGAATCATTATCTCTTTATTAAAAAGGAAACAAAATCTCCAGATCTTATACAGATTCCTTCTCCTTTATTGCAAGGACCATCATTATTACAAGGTTTGTCAAGACTTATACAAATAACAAAATGATAAAATAACAAAGTTCATACTGTGGAAAATTATATACATACTGTCAGAAACGCATCTGTCTCAAACTGTACCTTATCTGTGCCACAACTGGTGTACATGCAAAGCCAAAGTTTCCCCACCTGCAAGGCTAGGAATGAAGCCCAGTCATTAAGGCCAATATGAATGTCAACATAAGCAGTGATAGTACTTCTCTGATCTACCACAGTCAGCAGGCCTAGATCTCGTACTTCCTGGTTTTCATAAAGTGGAAGATAAAATTCAGTTGCAGTTTCCGAAATAGAGCATGTCCAATACAACTTTTCTTGGGTGGTTATTATGCTATTAAATTTAGCAGGTGCTTTGGGAGTTAAGCTTTAAACTTCTTTATCAAGCTTTCTCTTTGGCACCGCTTCCTATCTAGGGATTGATCCAAAACCATCCAGACTGCCATTTAGTTCTGTTCAACACACTTGAATCAAGTTCTCATGTCTGTGTTACACTTCCACAATTTTGTAGTTAAAAACTGATATAATTTGAGCTGTTCCTAATTTAAGTTTGAGCAAAATAAGCCCTTCTATGTGTTTTTAAAATCAATCTCTTCCTGTCTGGTTTAATGACTTCTGAATCTCCTTCTTGTTTTCAGGCTACCATTGGAAACCATGCCCCAAACCCAAATTTTTAGGTTAGATTACACCATCGGGTTGGCATCTGTTACTCCTTAAAGGAATATTTCAGGATAGAAAGAAAATAAATTACTTAAATGCTAAAAGTTTCTGTCACAGTAAGATGAAGGATCTCTTGGCAGTAACTCAAGCTAGCTAGTGGCAGTGTACTTCCAAATTCTGTTAAACGTAGGATGAAGTGTATTTTCAGTAAGGAAGGTTGTAATCTTCTTTTGTTTTCCTCACCTTCCTTGCTGACAGAATGTACACAGCAACTTGTTCAAACAGGAGGGATGGGGAAACACTCCTTATGAGGGAGAATAGTTACAGGACAAGGGGTAACGGGTATAAGCTGAAAGAGGGTAGATTTAGATTAGATATTAGGAAAAACTCTTACTGTGAGGGTGGTGAGGCACTGGCACAGGTTGCCCAGAGAAGCTGTGGATGCCCCATCCCTGGAGGTGTTCAAGGCCAGGCTGGATGAGGCTTTGAGCGACCTGGTCTAGTGGAGGGTGTCCCTGCCCATAGCAGGGGGGTTGGAATTTGATGATCTTTAAGGTCCCTTCCAACCCAGACCAGTCTATGATTCTATGATTAAGGAAGAAGGTCTTTCTTTGCCTGATGCTATTTACACATTGTGATGAGATGCCTCTAGGGCACAAGTGTGCAAGATCCCTGTAACTTAAACAAGCATCTTCTGCATCCTGCAATACTTAAATAAGGCATTTAGTTGTTTTTTCACTCTGTGCCTCATGTTTGTCAAGCTTGATGTGAAGGTCAAGTCCATCATGTAGTGCTGTGGTTCCTCTTTTTTCCAGCTCTATTGCAAAAGATTTGGAGGGGCTCTGGGATGCTGACTGGGAGATATGAAGTAGTAGCTAGCAATCTATTTTTACATTTTAAGAGGGTTCTTCCCACCAACCGGTTCAAGGAGTTTTCTTTTGGTTACTAATTACCTGAGTTTATTCATGGAGACACTAAATAATTTTGTCAAAGTATTGCCACTTATCAAAACTGAGTATTTTATTTATATTAAAAAATAGACACCATTTGTTGTTTTGAAATGATTGGTTGGAATTTTCAGAAGTTTTAAAATGTGTTAGAAACATATTTACTTAGGGGCTCTTGAACACCTTTCCTGTTGTATTGCTTGCTTTTAATGTGGAGTAACAGGTTATAAGACCTCATAGAGAAACACAAGCATGTCTTAAAGTCAGTTTAATGAAAGGTGCAGAAATACGAGACATGGAGCTGAGACATTTTGATTTAGTTTTATACTGTACTTTGTTCTTCTCTTTAGTTTATCTGCTGTTATGCTGCATGAGATTTTATGGCAGATTTGATTTCATTCATTCAGCTGTTAGGCATCCCTAAATGTCTGTGTGTAAGCATTTATCTTTTTTGGTCATTCCAGAAGACGGCTTTTTCTTTCTTTATCTTGCTGATACTTGTAGTGCTCTGTTCTTCATTATATACAACATGTCAACTGGAAAACAGGAAAACACCAGCTCTGAATGGTATTTTGTATATTCTTTAAATACATACATGCATTGTATAAATTAGGATAAAAAGAAAATATATTTTCATTGTAGAAATAAATATATTATATGTAGATCTAACATTAGAAATTTATTTCCTCTTATTATGAAACACTGTGTTTATAAACTTTGTAGAAAACATCAAGTGAGAGAGAAATTCAGTTTAGTTCTATATCCTGAAATTTGTTTTAAAAATTTCCTCTGTAAATATTTTCTGTTCATCATTTGCAATGGACATCTGTAGGTTTTATTCTTCTGTTCCTTATCGGGAATAACCATCTTGTAAATATGTGTAAATAAATTTCAAATATACTAAATCAATATGTGAAATGTCTTAATGCTATTCAAGAGGAAGAAAATGTGAAAGGATGGTGTTGATCAATTTTTAAATTGCTTTTGTCCTGTTAAATTATAAATTTGTCATGATAGTGAATATTCTGCAGAGAACAAAGTGTTAAAAATATGACAAAAGAGAGTAGCTGTTGACTAGTCCAGATATTACTTTGTTACTACATGTGGGTTTTTTTCCCTGATTGGCAAAATGGACTCTATTTATAAAAATGTTACAGATTTTTTCCCTATTGTAAGATCAAACATTTGATTTGTGTCTACTTCAGCCTACCAAAGAAGAAAACTGAATTAGTCTATAGGCAGTATTTGTCTATACTTGTCTACTCTCTAACAAATAGTCACAGAATATTAATACACATAACAGTTCAGCTGCTCCAAGAAAGATCTTCAGAAATGAAGGTAAGCTTGTTAAAGGAATTTCAGCAGTTTTCATTTCTTGTCTTAACATCAGAGTTTTTATTTCTGTTACCCTTCTTTTCCTGGCTCCAAAGTAAAATAGAATTGAAACAAACATTTTTGGACTCATTGTCTGTCTCAATGTTGTGTTTTTCCTTTCAGCAAGTAGCAAATCATTCTACTTGCTGAGAAACCAATACAACTGAAACATTTTATGGAAGTATTTTGCCTGCTATTTCAGAAGTCACAAATGGTTTCCAAAATTATACTAAATCATAAATCCAAATTTAATTTATTTAACCAAATGTGTTTCCTTATTCAGAGGAGGAACCTGCTCCAAACAGTGTTGTTGAAGAATACCTTCAGGAGAAGAGAAAATATGAAGACAAGCGGAAGCAGCAGCCAAAGAAGGGGGTTTCTCGCGAAGATCAGGTATTAGTTTGACATCCTGGGGAAAAAAAATTCAGAAAAAGTTCTGAAAATGTTTCTTCATTTGTGTAAAAATAAAGTCTTGACATCTGTTATTTCTCATTTCCCATTAAAATAGTTTGTTATTTGTAAAAATAAATGTATACTCTTTGATTCCCTATTTTGATTACCCAGGTAGACAAGTGAAGTTTCAGTATGTATGTAAAAGTGCTGTCAGTTTAGTCACTAAAATCTTCTGAAAGGAAATTATACCCATGCAGAGGTATCCTTGATTACATTTACGAGAGTTTGCATTTCTATACAGTGCTTTCACTGGCTCTGCAGCTTGCCATAAGATAAAATTGGGACAGAAGTTTGCATACTTGACACCTGTCCAACCTGGGTTTTTTAACATTTTAAGTTATGTTTTAAAGAGACTAAATTCATCCATACCTTTTGGTGTTGTGAAATGAACAGAAATAGCTGTTAATTGAACAGTAAAAAGAAAAACCTTTTTAAATATAATGAAAATTATTTTTCAAAATGAGCTAAGATGTATCTAGACTTTATTAGGCAAATATGAGCAAAGGAAAGTTTGACATAAATATTTGTTTTTTATAAAATAGGAACATTTGAAACTTAAATATATGAAATTGCCTGTGAAGTGGAAAATACCATTAACGTAAAATCTGTGCAGTACATTGAACGCATTGGTTTATAAGCGCAAGTCAGTTCAGCTACAAAGATGGTCAAATTCAACTGTTGAAGCTAGAAGAGACTGGAAACTTGAGGCTTAATAACTTCGAAGCAGCAGTTGGCAAACCTTGATACGTGTGGCAACTGATTTAGCTCTAAACTAAGAAGTTTATGGAAACTTTGTACATTCAAAAGCCTATTAACTTTGAATCAAAGAGTACTAAAGCTCTGTTGGCAATGTGGATCAAGGGACTTAAAACCACATCTCATTAATTTATATCAGCCCTGTCCTGGACATCATAGGAAAACAAGATGAGATGACAGGGATGTATATTTTAGTAGATCTTAATTTTTATTTATGTAACCCTGCTGGGAAGTATTCAACAACAGTTAATCAAGTTCTTTGTAATCCATTTCACTTGTATGGAGCCTCTTCTAGCCTTGCATCCTGGTCCTACAGAACAATACCATTTTCCGTCTTCTGTACAAGAGTTACAGAAGAGGGGGAAAGGTATATGTCTCCTTACAATATTAGATATTGGAAGTCCTAACCTTACAATTCTACAAGGGTCAGTTATAAAGTTTATGATCCACAGCATGGCGTCTAATCGCCGCAAAAATACCTACTGAGATATTTTGAAATTATTTCTGTCACCAGGTTTATTCACAGGAATGCTGGCACCAGAGGAAATTAAACAAGACCAGAAGGATTGTGGCTTTCATTGTTCACAATTTCATGTAAAAGGGTTAGTTTGTTTTCTTCTGATGGCCTAGGCAGAGATTTGCTGTCTCAGATGTAGCAAGTACAGGGTTTGTTTGCAATGGTATGTAAAGCTGCAGAACTTAAATGATTTGCAGGCCCAAACATCTCTGAAATTTTTATCTCTCCCATCTTAAACAGAAGATTAAAGACAAAATAAAGAAAATAAATGCAAAAAGCTCTCCAAAACCTGCCTTTGGCAGTGCTAAAATATGTTTTTGAAAGAATTCAAAACCCAGGAAGCTCCTAAAGTTAAGATTGCTCCCAGAAGGAAATTTGATTCCAGTGAGCACTGCTGGTATTTCCTATTTCTGTTTTCTATTCTTGTTTAGTTTTTATTCTTCTAAATTTGAAAAACTTGACCAAACAAAGCTAAACAGCCATACAGAGGTGTTTTACAACATAGGTGGCCAACCTATCACCTATGGATCAAATGTAGCCTGCCACATAAATTCAATCAAGCGCATATTCCCTGGTGCTTTCCTTTCCAGGAATGTCTCAAATACCAGCAAGAAATAAGCTATGGGCTGTGCAATTTATTCTTATGATCTGCCCTTTTTTTGAGGACCTCCCTCTTCCATCACAAGACTCAGGCATAGAATTCTTGTATAATCAAATCTCATTCCAGGGGATCAGAAACAAGACCTGTGGTATGATCTTCAGGTCTCACCTGAGATTTGGTGTCTTCGTTGTATCTGAAAGACCAGGCAATGTCAGCTGGAGAAAAAAATACCAAATGAAAATCAGTATGAGCTTAATGTCTACAGCATAAGAACCTGTATCTGTAGAATTAGTTAAGGTGGTTCGTTGTACTTGAATCAAAAGCTTTGAATTTTTTTCAATGTCAGTACATCATTTAAAAGATCAGCATTGTAAAGTATATAAATACCAATCAAACTGGGCCTTCAAAGCTTGAATGATCTGTAATGTGTACAATAGATTGCTTTATGAGAAGAAAATAGCAGGTTCACACAGTAAAATTCATTGTCAGCAGTTTTTGTTTAATCAACTCATTTATTCTGTAAGTAGCCAATAGTTTTTGTTCGTTAAATATGCGTATTGATTTCACTAGATGGCCAGACAAGTGCTCTCTTGCACCTTCAGGGAGCCCTCCCTGCTTGCTCTTGCTGCCTCAGCGTTGCTCACTCACTCTCACTTGTTCTCTGGATGGGCACTCTCAAGGCATTCTCTTTCTCTTGCTGCCCCCAGTTCTTGGTGCCTCTCACACTCTCACTTGCCTCTCTACAGTGTTTCTTTCAAATTCATATGAAAGATCTCTCTTCCATCTCATTGTACTCTTTCTCAAAGTAATAATAAAGATGTTGTATATACCTGTTGTTGTGTATTAATATCTATAACCTCCTAAAACCATGTATTTAATTTCAGACACTGGCACTGTTGGACCGATTTAAATCAAGGTTAACCCAGGCAATTGAAGAAACTCCTGAAAATGAGGTTTCTGAACCTGAAGCAGATAATGATGAAGGATGGTGAGTTTTTTGGATTTGGATCTCTGTGCTTACTGCTGGAAATACTATTGCACTTACATAGTCTCACTAAGTGTTACATAGTTACACTAAGTTAAGTGTAAATTCAAGGAGTAGCAGGCACACCAAATGTGAAGACAGCTGCTGCAGCAGGAGTCAGCTAAAATGTATTGGTTTAGCACCCTGGAAGATAAGGCAGGAGAGATGACATTTTGCTTTATGTAGTTGCAAGTCCTACTAAACCTCTGTGTTGGGGGTGGTAAGTATTTTAAAGGCTGATGGATGAGATGAAGATAGACTGATAGACTCATCTGAAGTGTAGGGAGACTCCAAGGATGCAGAGTAGCACTGGAATTGATAGAGCGCTACAGAAGTTATGACCTCAGCACCTCCCAGTCAAGGAATCAACTTGTACTATGTTGTCTCATGTTCATTTTCCATCCAAAGTAGGTAGGGAAGGAGATAAAAATCGATATGATTTGAAATGTGAACCTAAAGTCCTAGACTGCAAGCTGTTCGATGATAATAAAAATACCTGCATAAGATGACTAGGAAAAAAAAAATTGTTTTGTAAGGACAGGTCATCTTTCTAAGGTGAACAATATAGTTGGTCTCATAAGATAGGCTATCTCTGCCTACAACCTTTTCCTTAGTTGTATGCATTAGCCACCACAGGTACAGCAAAACTACCACTAAAATAGAAACTTTAATAAGTGCTTTAAGACAACCAATATTTCTGTATCTCAGATAACTTAAAATTATTAAGTAAAAATATGTCAGGTGTACCCTTGTGATCTTCCTAAAGGCTCCTTTCTTGCAAGAGGGAAACAAACAGGATACCTACCGGCCCCAAAATCTCAAAACTAGCACGAGTAACTAGTCCTGAAAAAAACAGAGTTGCAGTAAGGAAAAAAAATAAAATGTGCTAACATGTACATTAGACACCCTTTTTAAACAGAAAATAATTTATGTAACTAGATGTGATTAAAACATCCTGCATCTGTTTTGTGAGGACTTATGCAAAACTGTAAGATAACCATGTTAATGAAGGTATTTTTCTCAAATGAGAAGGCAGTTAGCATTGGTACGAAATACAGACTGTCTGAATAACTTAGTTATTTTTACTGGCATTCTGCAAATGAAAAAAATGTGCATACTGAAGTGAGAAAAGACACCAGCAGAAATACTGTGAGGGAAGATAATATATAGAAGGAAAAATCTTAACTCGCCTTTTTTTTTTTCCACATGTTGATAAATGACATTCTTCATCTATCTGTAAGTTAAACATCAAGTTACAGTAAGATGTATTATAACAATGTTTATTCTTTTATGTACTGAATCAGAATATCTTAAGACTATTTGAAGATATATTCCATAAAAATTTAAAAAAAAATTAAAAATCATAGGTCATGAAAAAACCTTAATTGCAAATTCTGAGACCAGCTGTGTTGATGAGACTAAAATTTTATATCACTCTTACATAACTTTTCCTTTCTTTTTTGGATCATATACATAATGAACATGTGTTTTGGATCATACACACAATGAGCATATGTTTTAATTTCGTAAGATAAAACTACACAGATTCTGCAACTTTACCTTCACAGTTTCTTGCTTTTCACTCAATTGAGCTGAAACCTCACAAGGGAAATTCTAGGTTTTTCAGAAAACCTCTAGACACATGTACTGGCAGTAAGACTGCCACCAATAGTATAGCACTTAGCATAGAATTCCTGCAGTTTATAAACCAACGTTTTTACATAACTAGTATGTAATGAGTGCATTTATTTTTTCAGTGTTTCTCTGTGGGCATTAGTGTAATCTGCTTTCATCTTAAGAGATAACTTGGTATATTCATCACTGAAAAGTGGTACTAAAGAACCTACTAAAAATCCTGTGATTGTTTCAAAACAATAGCAATTCAAACATATTGCTTTTTTATTGATTATATTCTTTATTTAATTTTTTTTTTTCAAGGAAGAACTGAGCATTTCTCATAGCTTTAGAATCTAACAAAACCCACTCTGTGGTTCTCTCTCTCTTTCATTATTTATATAGTTAGTTAGTTATTTACTTAGACATCTTACCTAAGAACAGAACATGGTATTTTAAAATACAAATGCAGGTTGGGTTTCTGAACTGTAAGTTTTCTTTTTACTTCTAATGTTAACTCCATTATCTGGAAATACAGCCTTGCTTTCTTTGCTTATATTCTTTGGCTATTTTAAGAGATAAATCAAAATTCGAACATCTTGACTTTGGATTATTCTTTTTGAAACAATAGAGAAAATAATTTCCTAAATCTTGCCCATTTCAGGGTAACTCTTATTACTAGCTTGCTATTATTTTAAGTTTTCTCTTGTCACCATCTATTTGGTTGCTTCTTCAAACCACATAGTCTTCCTTTATTATATCTTTTCCTATCTCAGGCTCTTTGAGGATGAAGGATAATATACAGCATAAATTTTGAGGTCCTTGGATTTCACTGCTATTTTGATCCTTCTGAGCTACCAATGTGTTTCTAAGTTCTCCAAGAATTATAGAATAGACTGTTTCAGTTGAAAGGAACCTACAGTGATCATGTAGTCCAACTACCTGACCAATTCAGGGCTGACCAAGTTAAATCCTGCCAGTAACAGCATTGCCCAACTGCTTCTTCATAGAATCATAGACTGGTTTTGGTTGGAAGGGACCTTAAAGATCATCTACTTCCAACCCTCCTGCCATGGGCAGGAACACCTTCCACTAGACCAGGTTGCTCAAAGCCTCATCCAGCCTGGCCTTGAACACCTCCAGGGATTGGGCATCCACAACTTCTCTGGGCAACCTGTTCCAGTGCCTCAGCACCATCACAGGAAATAAATTTCTTTGCAATATCTAATCTAAATCTGCTCTCTTTCAGCTTTAAACCGTTACCGCTCATCCTATCACTTCACTCCCTGATAAAGAGTGCCTTCCCATCTGTCCTGTAGGCCCCCTTTAGGTACTGGAAGGCTGCTTTAATGTCTCCCCAGAGCCTTCTCTTCTCCAGGCTTGCTGGGCACAAAGGTGAGACTGACCAGGCTGTAGTTCCCTGCGTGTTCCTTATTTTCTTTTTTTAAAATGGGGGTTATGTTTCCCTTTTTCCACTCAGTGGGAACTTCACCAGACTGCCACGACATCTCAAATATGATGGATAGTGGCTTAGCAACTTCATCTGCCAGTTCCCTCAGGACCCATGGATGCATCTCATGAGGTCCTATGGACTTGTGCACCTTCACGTTCCTTAGATGGTCTCAAACCTGATTTTCTCTTACAGTGGGAGGTTATTCGTTCTCCCAGTCCCTGCCTTTGCCTTCTGGGATTTGGGCAGTGTGGCTCGAGCACTGGCCAATGAAGACTGAGGCGAAAAAAGTCATTGCATACCTCAGCCTTCTCAACATCCTGGGTAACCAGGTCTCCTGTTTCCTTCGGGAGAGAGCTCACAGTCTTCCTTTTATCATTGACATACCTATAGAAGGTTTTCTTGTTGCCCTTGATGTCCCTGGTGGGATTTAATTCTATGAGGCCTTTAGCTTTCCTAACCTGATCCCTGACGACTCGGACAATTTCTCTGAATTCCTTCCAGGCTACCTGTCCTTGCTTCCACCCTCTGTAGGCTTTATTTTTTTTCTGTTTGAGTTTGTCCAGGAGTTCATTCTTCTGCCTGACTTCCTCTTTGTTGGGATGCATTGCTCCTCAGCCTGAAGGAGGTGATCCTTGAATATTAACCAGCTTTCTTGGGTGCCTCTTCCCTCCAGGGCTTTATCCCATGGGACTCTGACAAGCAGATCCCTGAAGAGGCCACAGTTTGCTCTGCTGAAGTCCAAGGTAGTGAGTTTGCTGTGCACCCTCCTTGCTGCCCTAAGGGTCTTGAAATCCACCATCTCGTGGTCACTGCAGCCAGGCTGCCCTTGAGCCTCACATCCCCCACCAGCCCTTCCTTGTTGGTGAGAACAAGTTCCAGCATAGAACCTCTCCTCATTGGCTCCTCTGTCACTTGGAGAAGGAAGTTGTCATCAACGCGTTCCAGGTACCTCCTGGCTTGCTTATGCCCTGCTGTGTTGCCCCTCCAACAGATAATCAAGGTGGATAAAGTCCCCCATGCTGACCAGGGCTTGTGAATGTGAGGCTGCTCCTTTCTGTCTGTAGAGGGCTTCATCCACTTGGTCTTCCTGGTCAGGTCATCTCTAGCTGACCACCACTATAATTTCACTTGTCTTCTTCAACACTGACAGGCTTGGGGCATTGACCGCCTCTCTAGGGAGCCTGTTCCAGTGTCTGACCACCCTCTTGGTAAAGAAATGCTTCCTAGTGTGCAGTCCAAACTTCCTATGTCCAGCCTACAGCTCCCTCATGCAGCCTTTCCATGAACCTGAAGGACTGGTCTTCATGTCAATATTTTCTTGTCACAGTAATATAACCAGTCTTTTAAAGACTTTTAGAGTCCAGTCACTATCTTTCTTATTCCTTTCTGAGTAACTGCTGACATCCAAGTGGGAATAATTCTTTTCTCTGTAAGTTGTATTTTTGTTCAAAAAATAATATTACAGTTAGAATTATACTAAAATGAAGACTTAGAATGATATGAAACTACATAATAGACTACTACTTAATATCATTTTAATTTTGCAGCAAAGTAAATGTGCATGTTAACTTTACAGATAGATGAGAGTCTATTTTCAAAGAATTTACTTTGAAGCTAAATAAATTGTAAAATGTACATGTTACACAAATTGCCTATGAACACATACAACATTAACAAAGCAATGAAGTCTTCTAAAAGCTATTAATGATTGTGAGAATAGCTTGTAAAGTTAAATTTCATCTTTTGGGATAAGAGTTTACGTTTTCAGTGTCTTTATTTTATTGGAATATTTGAGATAACTGTAGTGACTTTACATTTTTAAATTCTTAAGTCCAGTCTGCTTCTCAAAACCCAATAATTCTTCATTTTATTTTTATTCAATACAATTAGTGCATAGCATTTGCATATATGATGCACACAAATTATGTGATTCCTCCAGGCCATTTTGTAGGTCACGGTTGCTGTTTTTATGGGAAGTGAAAGCTTGCCAGTATGCTTTGCTCTACTGTCAGGCTGTGTTATCTGAGGTAAAATGATTGCCTCTAAGACATTTTTATGTGTCCACATGAGTGGCCACACATTGAGGTATAATTTTCATTTTCTGTCAAGATAGAAAACATTACCAATTTGTTACGTTTTCTTTTATTTGGCAAACTTCTCTCTGCATATTTGGCTGAGCTGCTGTATTGGCATGGAGCGTAGCAAACGTTGGGGCACTTTTCAGCAGCGTTCTAGTTTTTATGCAAGAAAAAAAGAAGAAATATGACTCTACTGTAAACAGTGTGTATGGTGTTTGGTAATTATTACCAGATTTTTCTGTCTGAGAAGGCATCTGAGGAAGTGTTGTAAAGAGAGCTGAAGAGAAATGCACAATGCTAAGTTTTAACATGAAATAACCAGCATCTTTGCTGAGACATTCTTTTGCAAACACTACTGCTGTGTGAGAACGATTATACATATCTGTATGCAGTAATCAAAATCCAGTTTCCCCTACAGAATGCAAAAGTATCAAAATAAACAAGGTAGGTGCTGCCAGAAAGGGTACTCATAACAATAAAAACATCCACAAACAAATAAGACAGACACATTTTTACAGCATCTGGGTACCTCAGGAAGACATGCTTGATCCTAGTTCTTCTAAGTGCATTATTGTCCCTGTGGTTCCATATTGAGAACTATTGCTTATGCTTTTCTTGTAATGATTTGGCAGATGTCTTCCATACTATTTGATCATTTGTTGTTCTTTATTTGCTTACAGTCCAAATAAGAAAGAATCAGATGCATTACTTCATTCTTTTTCACAAAGGTTATACAGTATGCATCAGAGGTGGGTAGGGATGATCTTGCAGAACTCAGTCACTCATTCTGGGCTTAAAGTCTTACTCAAGAAGACTTTTCCCCAGAATGTAGCTGAGATCCATCATAGCAGCAGAGAAGTGACATCTGCTTAGAGACTAATAGTATGAAAACCAAATAGTGTGCAAACCAAGTATGTCATGCGGAAGACCCAGCTGGAATAATTAGTCTACTTGGTACTTCCCATCTGGATTACGGGATAGGCCTGAATTTGAAAGTGAAAACACTGTGTGGGCTACACTTTACACAGGACACTGCTGCTCCTCATCTTCTTTAGCACTTAGACTGCTGCATGCATGTGACGCCCAGTCAAGTTGTAGTACCACTTCAGGGATCTGATTGTAATATAAATTAGTTAATGCTATAGTAAACCCCAAATTTCAGTCCAGAAAGTGTTATGGCAACTGCAGATAATGAAACTGATGGTGCAGATCCTGTGAACACAGTATAAAATATTTTCCACAGAGAGAATCCAGCTATGGGAGAAAAAAAGTCAGATGTAATCAAGTATATTCAAAGATTGATTGGTTTAGTTAATCTGTGCAAAATCTTGGTCTTCAAATAGGGTAAGACTGATACTTATTACTCTGAAACACCCTCCCACCAAGTAATTCTGAGAGTTCTGGCTGGTTCGTCTCTCTTTCAGAGCATGGAATCTGAGACTAGATACAACACTCAGCTAGGTCTTTGTCAGTGTTGAGGGGAAGGATTACTTTATTTGTCAGTTTCTTTCATGCCTGGTTTCCAATCCCTTCTAAGCCACAAATCTTTTCCTACCGAACAGTTGCCTAACCTAGCTCTGTCCTGTACACATGCTGTTGATTGCTTTTATTGAAATTCAGCCATTACACTTTTTGAAATGTATCCTATTTTTCATATTACTACTTCTCTTTGCCAAAATCACATAAATTCTAAATACTCTGATAAACTTTCAAAACACTTCTTCACAAAACTTCGTATTATACATACATTCTCTGATTATATTCTTCTCCAGTAAAATCCTAAGGGGAAGTGAACTAACCAACCTTACCACATAAATCTTTTCACTTTGACATTAAGCTATGTCTATCTACTCCTAAAAATAGGGCTCCCTAGCTGAATTTTTAACAGCCTTACATCCTTATGAAATGTAAGAAATATGTATCCACACTTTTCCATATGGAATACTGGTCTCTGTGGAAGGAACAGACTCTCTGCCATTAAAATCCACCTGTCATATCCTTAAGCAAAATTCTGGACTGTCTTCTGCCCTTCCCTCTCTGATCTTTGAAAACAAGCAGAGGCTTCCTGAAACTGCTAGATTTATTGACATAATGAAGTATGTCTCCTCCTATGAGAAATTTTAAAGTCCTGACAGTTTTTGAGCTGATGGAATTTTCTGCAGAAAAGAACCCACCATTTTCCTTCTTTATAGTTCACCTGGTTGACAAGTAAACTTACCGTATTTCTATAAAGGGTCCCCATTTTTTGTACATTCTCACAGATAAAATGCACAAGAAGGTTTATGAACCAACTCTGGTACTGTTCTTAAATTCGAAGTTTAATTGTCATTATCAAGTAACCTAAATTCAAAAGGAGCAGCACTACGTACCACTAAAAATAGAGATTGCACACTAAATCAATCAATTTTACAGTTATCTTATTAAATGTGGAAGTCATATAGGCTATCAAATCGTGGTGGGTTTTTTTTTTGTGGATTGATTGAAACGATATTCCCCTCCATACACTTCTAAACAAACCAAGCTGTTAGTTGAAGTACATAATAGCAAATAGGCAGCAAATACTAGAAGAGTGACAGAAGTTGTTGGTATATGAACATTGCATTGAAGCAGTATTCTGTTCTTGCTTGAAAAATGTTTCTATGGTGGTAATCTGAGTCCTGATGGTTTTACATTATTGTTCTGTTCTTCAATTTGGATTTGATGGAAATTGCCCAGTTCATCCTGCTGGACCTTCAATATTCAGTGTCGAAACTGGAATATTAACATGTGAAAGGTGTTTCTTATCAGATGAACGTGATAATGTGAAGTGCATTTAAACTATTGTTGCCACGAGGGAAGCAGCCAAAGTTTCATAGAATCACAGAATGTTAGAGATTGAATAATCCAGTCCAATCCCCCTGCCGGAGCAGGAACACCTAGATCAGATCACACAGGAACGCATCCAGGCGGGCTTTGAATGTCTTCAGAGAAGGAGACTCCACAACCTTTCTGGGCAGCCTTGTTCCAGTGCTCTGTCACCCTCACTGTGAAGAAGTTTTTTCTCTTATTCAGGTGGAACCTCCTATGTTCCAGCTTGAACCCATTGCCCCTTGTCCTATCACAGTGGAGCACAGTAATTTTTCCTTCATTCTGCACTGGGCTAGAAGTTTAGGATTTCTTCTGGGTTCAGATCTCATCACTGGCCTCTATCTGCTCTAAGCAATGCACTCTACAGCCATTTAAAATTGAACTGTGACAGCATGCTACATAGTACATTTAATGAGTAGCACATGATCCCAGGTGCTTAATAACTGAAGCCCTGCAATGTTTCCTGGGTGAAATGTAAGGTGCTGGATGAAAACTACAAAGCTTCTTAACCTTTAAAAGACCTCAACTTTTTCGTTCCCCATGGAACGCTGTCATAGCTGTAACTAAGTGACAAATGTAAATGAGATAGTCACTCAAGTATTTTTGGGAGGATGTCTAGGCTCTGAAATTTAGTCTTTCTTTTGATATGAAATAACATAAATCCATTCAGCTTTCAGATATACTATGGGACAAGAAAGAATGAGTAAAATGGGAATTTGGAATGAGGTGATGGTTTTTCACATGTTTTTTCAGTTTAAAATTCTCATGGTTAG
Organism: Pterocles gutturalis; assembly: GCF_000699245.1. Classification (NCBI taxonomy): domain Eukaryota; kingdom Metazoa; phylum Chordata; class Aves; order Pterocliformes; family Pteroclidae; genus Pterocles; species Pterocles gutturalis. Next base: position 4,582 of record NW_010127804.1, on the reverse strand, counting down.
TTACCTTTGTTGAGTCTGAGCTATTCTAAATGTTGGTTGAGGGACAGGAAAAATAGGCATTTTTTTTAGATCAAAGTGAATAAGTCAGTGCCTGAAAATACCTTTCAACTTATAGTCAAAAGGTTGTTGTCAAAATTATGTGAGGGTAAGTCTTCCATCTCAAACAAAAAGTATTTTAGATCTTGCTTAATAGATTGTTTTATGTGCGTGTTGTGTAATTACTAATGTTGACATGACTATTATCACCTTAGTTATTTGTGACAAACCTAATTTAAGATAGTAAGGATTAAAAATTCAAGTGGGAATTTAATGGCACTGTTCACTTAAATAGACTTTAAAATCTTGTGGCTCTTAGAAGATATCTTCTTAGTCACAGTGATATTTTGATTTACACAGTGATGCTTTGCGTAGAGCTGATCACCTAATTATAGCAAAAATAAAGGGAATGGGTCGATTTTTATTAATTTATTGCTTCTGTAGACAAAAAGCCTCACTGAAGTTCAGTTCTAACCATTTAAAATGCAGCCTGGTTTATATATGTAAAATTCTGTAATCTGTTCCCAGCTCTGAATTTTGCAAAACTACCACTGAAGCCAGTTAAATATTTTTACAACTTTGGGTGCTAATGCTAAGCCCTTTCTGCCAGGACATTCATTGCAATTTGACTGTATATTTTTTTACCCAGTTTGTAGAGAAAGTTATATTTACCCCAGAGCAAACAAAAAATCAATCTGTATGTTCAGTGAAGGTATTCTCTATCCAGGATCAACAGTTATGTCCTTTCTCTTCTTTAAAAAAATGGTTTTGTTGATAATATAAGAAAACGTCTCTCAGAATTTTAGCATTGGTTTCAGTGAGAAATCTGGTGCAGTTAGGAGTGGTAACACACAGTGTTTCATTTATTTTGTATTCTCCCCATAAAAGGCCTTGTGGCTGAGAGAGAGATTTGAGTCTAAAAAAATTTTTCAAGGCACCACCTTTCCAATGTGCATTGTAAATGGTAGGCTAAAATTGGTTTGGGTTTGGGGTTTTTTAATTGAAATAGCAATTTAAGAATCAGGTAAATGTTGAGGTTAGCCAGGCTGGTTTTATATTGCAAGACTTCATTTATATGAAGAACTAAATCACAATGCACACTGCTAGTATCTACTCCACATAAATTTGATAATGTCTTCCACATTTTATTCCCAGGATTTCCTGTTTAGTACAGCATCTACTATGAAACTTTGCGTAGTTAAATTCTTCTGGATAAACACCTCAAAATATTGGTTATATTTCTTTCATAAAGCTACCTTTATACATATTTTCTAAAATGCAGTCTCTTTCTTTGCTATAATACCTCAGACTGAGGTTTATGAAATATGGCTTCCTCAAGATTAGCACCAGTCTCTGCAGATTCAATTGCAGAAGCTTACCTGTGACAAACACAGTAAGCTCCTGAAAACTAAGCAGCAGTCTTTTTCACATGCCGATGTTAGCTTGGTGAACGAAAGAAAAAGTGCTGCTGTAATTTATGCCAGTGAGGCACAAAGATGGACTAAAGCCATGTTTGCTCCCCTCCTCCCATGCAGAGCTGAGCCAACGTTCCTCCACTAGTCTGGAAAAACTGGCGCTATATTGGATCTCTCCTGCTAAGGCCATTGATTTACTCAACTACGTTTTTTATAAGTTGACAAAATACTTACTTGATTGTTACAACGGATAAATGAATGCCAGAGGTTTGTATTAGAAACACATTGGAAAGAGGTGTTTCTTTTCTGTTTGACACAGAAAAAAAAAAGTTTGTTTGGGTTTTAGTATTACCACTGAAATTTAAAGGAAAGGGGAAAAAAACCTTCTGTAAACCTTTTTTTTTCCTCTCTCTCCAATTTTCTCTCCACCTTCACCCCTCTACTGCTAGAATGTGGTCAAACTTTGGTATGTAAGTGCTAGCTGCTAGCCCACTGCTTCAGTCAGTAGTTTTGTATTAACAAATTGTTGGTCTGCTGAAGTTGTATATTTATTGCCTCTAGCTCTTCAGCATGCCTGAGAAACTCAGAGCATTTGGGGTGGGGTTTTTGTTTGTTTATTTTTTGTTAATTCCTCTATGTCTAAGTTTATTTGGACTAGGCATCTGGGCCTGGAATCAACTGCTGTTTGACTTAAATTCAGAGATGATCCATGCTTTACTCAAGGGATATCTAATATTACATTTACTGTCTGGAAATCTTACATTTTATTTATTGCCAGCAAACCTAGTGAAGAATGAAGAAATAATCTTCTAAATCTTTAATAGCCTAGCTTAAGCTTCCTGCATATTTACACACCTTTTCAAGCACCCCAACTGAATTCATCTCATTCAATGACATGTTTGAACAGTAAGGATTTGGATGTATTCAGAATGGGGAGTGTCCAGAGAATGTTGAATGTTATGAAAATCTGACAATTTTTGTGCTAGAAATGCTCTCCTGTCCTGCCCCTCACTCCAACTCTGTGCTCTGGTGTACAATACCGCCTGACTATGTTAACTTGGAGAGGCGATTTGCTGACTTCTAGAGTATCATTGTACAAGCTATTGCCCCAGACAGGATGCTAGACTGGATGGATCATTGATCTATTCTGGTATGGCAGTTCCCATGTTCTTATAGGAAATGCTGTGTAAAGTTTTTCTACACTGGTACAGTGTCTGGAACAACATCTGGAATTTGCATTATAGTCTTCATACCAACCTGCTCGACCAGAGGTGGTTCTCTATTTAAAGCACCCAGCTTCTTTCATTAAGCCACTTCACATTTTTGTGAAGGAGACATGGATATAGTGTAAATATTCTATATATTATTTGTTAACGAACGGATGCCATATAAAAGTAGGATAGCTGATTTTTTTTATAGAAAAATACTTATTGCTTAGAATCATAAGTCATCACAGTTTTACACATTTCTAATTCTGATACTATGAGTACTAATCACATTTTCCCCCAGTGCTTTATCATTTGAATTGGATTAGTTTTTTCAAGTTAAGTTGATTTCCTCTTTCTCTCAGAAGGTTACTTACAACTAAATCTTCATTCAAGAGGAAAAAAAAATATGCTTAGTGGTGTATTGAGCAATGGAAGGATACTCACATTAGCCTTCACTAAGAATAGTTTACTTTGTTGTTAGCTTTGCAAAAACTGAAGTATCTTTTGGGTTTTTTTAACCTGGATATCCCATACTTAGTGAAACTATTTGTTTCTTATTTTTGCAGTGAATATCTTGGGGTAAAACTGAGCATATAGCATTTGAACAGAATATCTCCAAAAAGTATTCTGCTAGAAATATCTGTGAAACTTCTTTTCTAATCATTTTACGCTGTAGGCCTACAACAAGAGAAAATATAAACAATTAATTTCTTGACCTTACGGAGGACCCACAACTTGCTGATTTTTCTGAAGAGGTTAACCCAATTTCTTTGTCCTCCAGTACTAGTAATACAATTTCAAAGAGCTGGCCAAAGTTAACAGAAGTGTACAGTTTGACTTTGTAGAATATTTTTAAAGCATATTTTTATCAGTTGGGGAGATTTTTGCTCTGTGCAAGAGCAGCAATAATATGTTACCTCCATTGTTGACCTCCAGACACTGAAATATTGTGGGCTAGTAGTACTCCATTCATCTGAAAGCTAGAAAATACCACTTCTTGGTCTTGCAGAAATGAAATTAACCTCAGGAGAGTGCGTGGTGGGGAGGTTATTTATAGCAATAGTGAAATCTTAAATTTCAGTCTAAAATCTGTACCATATTCACTAATATGGATTGAAACAGTATTATTTTGATGTAGAATTAAATACTGAACCTATGAAGTTGACTGCGATATGGCAAATATCTGTATTTATAGAAATTTTCTCAGTACTCTTTTAAGTGGTTTTTTTGTATATTAGAAGCTTCTATGGAATAACTAATAATTTGAATTTGGGTGGACCTGAATAGCAAATCTTATTTCTCTTCTTAAATAGGAAGTTAATAAATTTGAAATATATAAGGTTTTGTGAAAGCACAAAAAATTGGAGGGATAAGTGGTCTAATCATTAGGAAAGGAGATGGGGAAGGAGAAACAAAGGAATGTGGAATGGTAGAAAGAAGCAATGAAACAAGAAAGAGTGAAATCTCTTAGTGATAACAATCACAGCAGAAACCTATGACTACAGATTATTACTAGGAGGCATTATAAACTTAATTAAAGAGGAATCAAACCCGGTTTGGCAAGCTAGGTCCAAAAAGGAACAGTGTATGATACAGTGGACGGCGTAAATACCAAGTGCTACAGAAGAGTAGGGGCTTTCATAGGTAGTTCAGCACAGCTCCAATACTGGGAGGTAATGAGACAAAGCATACTCAAGGAAGCTTGTTTTTTGCACACATCTTTTTTGTGATAGCGGTGGCTGTGCGAAACAGTGAGAACTAAAGAGATTAATGCAGATTTGAGACTCTGCCTATAGCAGTACTTGTGCTATCAACCATCATTGATGTAAGAAACAGAACCTACTTCAAGTACTTGGGAAAACAAGTATTTTTCTTTTAATGATCTGTAACAGAGGGGAGCTCTCCGCCCACTTCGAGTGCCTG
>NW_010127803.1:34894-74799 GCF_000699245.1 Pterocles gutturalis | reverse complement strand
TATATATATATATCTAAAATTTTCAAGCCCCATTTTCCATTAAAATACATAGGCAGCTCTCTGCATTCTGCTGGAAAACTATCAAATAACTTGAAATATTGGTGTTGGTTGGGATTAAGTTTCTGTATCTCTATTGCAACATTCCTTTAATCATTTGGATTGAAAAAAAAATGTTGTTCTGGGATTTACACCAGTTATTTTGGCCTGACAGGTTCATAAACATGTTGCAATCTGTTCACTTTCAAGAACAGACTTAAGGAAATAATAAACGTAACATTTGTCCCTGTGCCTCTAACGGTTTTGACTTTAGAATACAATGCAACATACACTTTTGAGCAAAACCACTGTGACTCTTTTTTACCCTATGGTGTTAAAATAATGCAGTCTTGTATTTCGGTATTGTCCCCTCTAAAAAGGTAAAAAAAAAAAAATCCGAGTTTAATATCTCAACCTTTCTAAACATGGTATTCATTCTGGATGGAATCTTAAATGGTCTAAACTGAAACATCACTTGGTTTATTGTTTTTAATGATGTGGCAGCTTAGGGAACCTGTGCAGCTCAGAAACAGTTGAGGAACAGAAAGATAAAAACTTTTAACAATACTATAACTGCCTTGTAATGATCAAAAGTGTTGCCATGGATCAGACTGGGCCTTCACATTCTAGGTTGAACTCTTTACTGATCTCACCAGGGAGCTCTGCTCATAAAGGTACATGAAATATCCTGGCCAACCTTTTACCATTTAATTCTATACTGGCATCTTAAGATAAACCATATTATCCTTAAAAAATTGTAAAGCAGTAAGAACTCTGCCCTTATCTGCCTCTGCTTTTTCTTTGTTTTTAAATATATTTTTTAATTTTCTGTTTCTTCATATCTGAGGACAGTAAAGCTTCACTGTGATACACTGCGACCATCTGGTCTTTTTAGCAACACAGAAGACAGGTGAAAGACAACTTTTATCTGAAGCAAAGGTGCAGTCTAAATTATTGATACCTGTCCGTTACCAGTGACATGAGAAACAGCAAATAGTGTGACAATTACAAAACATAAATCACCAAAACAGTAGCATTCTGTGAGTAAAATCCTTATAAATTGCGCTGTAATGTTTTTGAAATTAATAGACTGCATAGATGCAATTAAATATTTAAAAATTGAAGAATCTGCGAATATCACTGTCCATGTAGGTTCTTCAAATGCATGGTTCACTCCGTAGCAGTGGAAGGCAAATCTTGTAATTTCAAATCACATGTTCTATTTTGTCTACAGCATAATGCATAAAGATAACATATGAACTAGTTTGTGTTTTTTTTTTAAACCACACAACAGGACATGAGCAGAGTTGTGTAATTAATAGGGTTGGGTTTTTTTTTATTTTTAATTCCATTGAACAGTGGCAAAGGAGAAAGAATTAAATATCTATTTGGAAAAAAAAAAAAAAAAAGAACAATTTTCCTTCAGAATATCTGGTTAATGACGAGAACTTATCTGAAAACCAAAGATAATTTTTATTCTCTCAAATATATCATTATCCTTAGTCATCCTTAATAAAACATATTCAAAGCAGTACACCTACAACACTTTTACAGACCAGTATTTAATATTCATTTGGAATGCCTAACACTTCCCAAATCAGAAGAGATGCAAAGTCCAGGCACTCAATGAGTACCTTGATCAGAGTGGTCTCTAAGGAAAATGTCACTAGTTCATCTCAGAACCAATACAGACAAATCTTTCCCAAATTCTCCTGTACTATACAGCCAAAGGTAAACTAGTGGATTAGAGTATTCCTGAAGAGATAAGGCGATTGACTATGTTATGTAACTGATGAGTTCTTTAATAGCCAAGTGATTAAGATTCAGTTCCTCATCCTCCTCCTAGTTTATTTCTTAATTTTCTTGAGACATTTCTTACATGTGTTTTGATGTTTTTATTTCATTTTCTAACGTTTTTCCTTTTAATAAATGATGAAGTGGGTTTTCCAAATACCAACTGACAATACGTTATCAAAGGAGGACCAGATGTAGGAAGAGGTTCACAGTTTATTCAAATGTCTCTCTCATTTAGACTTGAGGGAAAAAAAAAAGCATTGAGACCCGAACCACATCTGACTTCCATGAAATGAAACCTGGTCATGTTTTCCAAGTGCACTGACAATGCTAATATCCGTTTTCTTGCTACAGTGCAGTTTGAATGGTCTAATAGTCAAAACATTTTAAGAGATTGAAGATTTACATCAACTAACTGTTGAAAAAAAGATCTCCTGAAAACCAAGTTTACAAAAGTGGTCTTGTATTGTGATAAGTAAAGTCTAGGCACTTATTTCCCTTGAGTTCTCAAGGAAGTAGCTCTTTACAAAGGAATAAAATTCCATAAAACAGACACGATTTTTATCCCACAGCAAAAAAACTTGTCTTGTGTTGAAGAGCTATCTTTTCTTTAATCTGTCTCCCCCCACTCCCACACTTTTCTTTATAAATCTGCCTATCACTTCTGTAAAATTGCTACAATTTATCTTTTACTCTTCCTTTGTTTGGTAGAGGTTTGGTTTTTTTTGTTTTCCTCTCCCTCAAAAGACACAATTCGTTCTTTTTCCTCTTCTTCCCAAATATCTGTTATCTAGATATCAGAATCAATGGTAGGTCATGTGAGACCATTTTTACATGTTGCTTCTAGCGTCCATGCCTCTCCATTTCCCATTCAGATGTAATGAGCTCCTACCAACTTTTTGCTGCCTCATCTCTTTAGAATCCTTTCCCTCTGCCTCTCTGGTCATTTGTTTTCTTTGACTTGAAATCTGTTTTCTCATATAGTAAAAGCAATTAACATGTGTTAAACATTCAAAAAGAAGATGCTTAATTTTTAACTATTATTTCACATGCAATTGCATGAGCAAAGTTTTCATGTAGCTGCCCACTCCGTGCTGTCTGCACAGTTAGCATTATGACATATGCATAAAACTGGGTATCTGTAAATTCAGTATTTTAAATTTATTACTGCTGTAATATTTTTTGTCTTCTACAGCGTATACTACAAGTTTTGCTGGTATTGACAAGCTGCAAAGTGTAATGTATGCAAAAAAATAATTTAGAAGTTTGCAACCCTGCCCACCTACTGCTGCCAGCATTCTTAATGCCTCCCCCCGCAATCAAGGTACTCTCTATCCTTCCTTAAGTAACAGATAAAGGAATTAGTCTACTATGTAAAAAAGAAAAATATTTAACTGTAATTGATGAACTCATAGTTGTTAAACTATGAAGAAAATCTTGGAAGTATTAAGTGATATACCTAAAGTTTCAGAAACCAGAAGGAAAATAGAAATATTCTTTAAAAAGATTAAATTTTGGAAATCCAGTGTTTTACTTGTCTTACACTATTGCACAATGTCAACTCTAAGCCACAGGAATAAAGTAAAAACGGAAAAATTCCTCTCAAAAAAAAAAAAATCACTGTTAAGGCATCTTTCAGCTTATAAGAACAAGTGGATTTTCAGGATATGTAGAATGTTGCTAGATGCCGTTAATATGGAAAATGCTCCTCAGATCTTCCTCTTAAAACTGAGTGTTTTAATTGAGTGTTTCAAGTCCCCCCTCCTAATTCAGCTACCGCTGTATTGCAAGGGAGGCAGTTCCCTAAGCAGAAATAGTTGGTGGGTTAAGGTTTTTGTTTTGGTTGTTTAGTTTTTAATTTTAAAGATTCCTTCAATCCATCCAAAACCCAAATGACAACCCTTGTGGCTGAACCATCAATAAATTGATTTTTTTTCTCTGTTGCATTTTGCCTGTATCTTCATGACTAATTTGTTTTAAAATCATACCCTTTGGTAGTTCAGCTGTTCTGTTAGAACAAGTAGGTTTTAATATTTTCCTGCACTATATTATTTGCCTTTTCTTTCAGAAATATGCAGAGCATAGGTGAGATAACAACTGTTTTATTTTCTCACCAATGTTGATATTACATGATAGGTAATATTTGGGCTTGGAGAAGGAAAGAAAAGGGGGTGTACTGCAAAACTTTCCTTATGTTGAAGAAGTCTGTAGAGTTCATCAGGGATAAGAAAATATTCCTCAAATTCTGAGTGAAAATAATTTGTCATTTAAGTGTGTGACAAAGATCAAGTCATTACAGGTTACTCTTATTTAGATTAAATCACAAGAAACATTTTCACACTGACCTGTCAGCTATCAATAAATACTGTACTAGATGTTGTTTAGCCAGGTAATTTGGAGCTCTGAGCAACGTCTCCAACACAAACATGACTATCCAGTTCTTCAGCAAATATCAGAAGTTTTCAGCAGCTGACAATTATTGATTTCTCTCTCTTTACAAAAAAAAAAAAAAAATCAATGCAAATGTGCATTTAGGACTCTCATCACACTGGAACGAGTGAGCAAATGCAATGCCTTTCACTTTGTCAGCCATTCCACCAGGGAAATCTTCACAAGTGCTGGATAAAAGTTTCCTGCTATATAATACTTGTTTACAGCAGTGCTCAATACATAGGAAATACATGTTACATAGTATAACAAACATCCATTCTTTGCTCCATTTAGGAAAAAGGCTAGGACCTCCTGTTCGTGTGAAGTTCATATCAGTTTTATCCATCATCAAGAATTGTTTTAAGTTGATGATGTTTAATGAGATCAACATCATTCAGATAGCTTTCAAGCTGTGACTCAGCAAGACGTCACCAATTCAACCCTTCTAAACATACCTTTACCTTCCTTTCTGTGACTACTTCATGACACATAAATTAATATTTCATTGAGCTAATTGGATCCTTGCAGCTCTTAATTTTTTGCAGGTATACTATTTTGAAAATAAACCATGAAGCTTCATCTCTGAATATGAAAGCAAATGTTCCTTCACATTCATTCTATTTATCTGCTCAAGGTAATGTGAAACTGCATCTCTACTATGTGATGGAAGGTACAAGCTCTTTACTTTCTGGTACCCCAATGTAGATATTCTTGATTGGTTAAGTCAATTTTTGTTAATCAGTATGAATAGGCAAACCCATGCAAAGGATTTACTGGGCCCAAAAAAATTAACTCGGGTAAATGTAAGTACTTTGCTGCCAACCTTCACACTTCCATACACAACCATCACATACAATGGCACAACTGTATTCCGTTTCTTCTTGGTGCCCCCAATTTTCACAACTTTGTGATCACTTTGGCATAAACTTCCTGTTCTCCAGACAAAACAAGTCACAATCCTAACCATCAAGAGAAAAGCAAACAAATTTTCTGTAAAGTCAACTAACTGAATCACACTTTTATTTACAATTGGGACTTCAGAGTAACAGAATATGTCCATTTCAACAAATTAAACTCCTTGAACTGTTTTCCAATGCTTGTAAACAGAGCTACCATTCAAGAAAGGGAACAGAAAACTGTGTTTCAAGGGTGTTCCAGCCCTCTGCACCTCCAGAGTAGTAAAGAAGTTAGCAAAAAACTTTGTCATGTCCTGAAAAGTTTCTGCTGAATAGCTGTGTATAGAAATGCTGTCTGACCTTCTTCTGCAGAGAGCACAGTGCACTGTAGCACGAGAACATTTAGAATAGCACTATTCTGCAATCCTTCATATGCTATACCAACATACGTCAGATATGCACAATAGTATAGCTTAGGAGCAAAAACGTTTGCTGAATAAGCAGAAGTATAATATTCAATAATCAAGAGATCACACTGAATAAGTAACAACTTCACATAAAATTTGGAATTCACTTCAGTCACTGTGTGTTGAGTCTGGCAACACTCCCACAAGTTGAGAATTTGGTTCATTTTGATATAACAATGCTTAATGGCATACTTCCCCCCCCCCGCTCCCAAGTAGAAACGTACCAGTTTTATGAAAGCAATAGACCATTTTGCAGCTAAAATTGGCTGAACTAGTAATTTTCCAAGCAGAGTGTTTTAGAACCATGACAGAAATAGCCATTTCACTGTATTTCTGAATAGAGCAAATCTGATGCATAGAAAAATGCATGACATAGAAATATCAAGTCCATAATTTGACAGTCTTCTGTTAAACTCCACTGCGAAGTATGCTCCTTGGCATAATTTGCAGGAGATTTTCATACTGCCATTCTCTGCTCTTACCAATTCTTTAGAAATGTTTCAGATAAGCCTTCAGCTGTCCAAAGCCTTTGTACATTGAACCTTTCTCCTACAGAGTATTTAAAACATACAATGAAATTATGTAGTGAAAGACTTGGGGTTTCTTATCCTATCTTTATTGGACAGATGACTGCATCCCTAAAGCTTGGCTTGTACTGATGCCAAAAAGCTGTTCATATGTTAAGGCAGTAAATGAGTAATTCTTAGGATACATGGTTCGTGCATACACCACTTCTACAAACAGGCAAAAATAGAGGTAGGTTTTTTGGGTTCTGTTTTGAATTGCAACACTAAGCCTCTATGCAGTTTTTTCTTACTATTTCACTTGGAGAAATGACTGCAGATATATTTAACTTTTTTCCAGTCTCTTTACAATAAACTGCATTTCAGAAGAGCAAAATTCATAGACAACTTTGTAGTTACATCCCCAGTTATCAAGCCTTTAAGATATATATACACAAACACTAGTGATTATGTGATTTCACTGTTATCACAACCAAATTAAGAAAATTTAGTGCAGGATCACAGAATCACACTAATTTTTTATTTTCCTTTATAAGGTACAGAAAGGAGCTATTTTACTGAGTTGTTTCTTAAAGAGCCTTCGTTGTACGAATACCACTGTGCTAGCTACAATCACATCAACTTGAGAGCTGTTCTTCAGACACTTCAAGTGTTCGTAGTATAAACCATCTCCTCCCACGTCTACCTGCCGGATGACTCAGAGCCTGAATGTAAGTCTGGCTAACCCGAGTATTACAAGTAACATTCATATTTATACCTGAATGTTCATATAGGAAGAATGAAGTCTAGTCTGTCAAAGTGTACAGAGTATACTATCAGATATACTTCCTTTTTGTATCACTGCATAAAAAGGTGTCTGTCAGAAAATATTTGGTTACTAGAAGGTTCTGAAAGCTCTGATTGACTTTCGGTCCAGTGTATCATGGCAAACCAGATCTCAAATATGTCTAGTTTTTTCTACAGTACACTACATTACTTTGCCTATTTCAGTATCATTAGTTTTCAAAAGATGATTTCACACACATTTGCAATTCAGACTGTTAGAAAAATCTGACATGAGTATTCAGAGGTTTGTTAAAATTAACTTAGGAACTCATAAAGCAAATCATCATTAGTAGTTTTCAGTTGCATTAAAATATACCATTTGTCTGTTCAGTCTTCTCTTTCCAAATCTGCTATTGGATTTCTTTGACAAATCTTAAAACAACAGGTTTTAATTTTAGTCATTGTTAACACTTACACTGAATTCCTCATATTCATTCATGCGAGTGCAAAATATTTTCAGAATAAGATAATGTAATCTCTATTTTGGAGTTTTAATACTTGTTTAAATTACAGGAGTACTAATAACAGTTTGCTAGAGATCTGTAAGAGGAGACAGAGCTAGCAGAAGCAAATCAAGGAATACCCTCTTTTTGAGGCACTCTCCTAGACAAGGAGACAGATATTACATGTTCCTCTGCTCCAGGCAGTCACCTTTTCTGTCAACACAGCAGATCTAACATGAGGAGCAAAGATACAGACTCCTGCTGACACTTGAATGACTGGTGACACTTGTGCTTTAACCAAAGGTGGGTACCAGACCAGACTGTTCATCGAAATCTGCATAATCACAAAACATCAAAATATTAAACTACAGCAACTGAAATTCCTCTTTTAACATGTCATTTACAGCACGAGCAATATGACACAGCCATATTTTTCATGATTAAATCTCTACTCTGGAATGATTCCTGAATCAATAACGCCTAACAAAAACTAATTTTAGGGGGGAATACCACCAAAAATTATCATCCCAATGAAAAAAAAAAAAAAAAAAAAGTAGTAAAATTGATTGCCCTAGCACAGTATTCCACTTTCTACCATCACTTGGTATTGTTTAATTTTACAATTAATGAACATAAAATTCAATATTTTATTTCAACTATCAAATTTATTTACTTATTTAAATTGCTGGTTTAAAAGATGCAAACAAATACACAAACATGCAACTCAATTCACATATTACTAAACTTAAACTTGTTATCTACATTTTGGGAATTTCTTAATTGTTAAATAATTACTTCCAAATGCTGCCAATGTTACTGGAAACTAACATGGCTTCTTGTTTTCCTCAGAAAATAAACAGGTATGAGTTTTATATGTATACACCTCCCTTCACAAATTGAAATCATTCTGCCAAGAAATCCTAAACTACCTACATTATTATTTGTTTTTTCCCCCCATGGTTTATTTGCCATCCACTGGGGGTTTTGTTTGTTTTGATTCAGGTTTCTTCTTTTATTTACTTCTGGAAAAAAAAGGAACCTTAAATTCCCCTGCATTGATGTACACTGGTTATATCTTATCCTCTTCATATGAACAACACAATTCAAATTCAGCTCTTTGCAATACATTGGTCACTCTACTGTATGAGCAGTACTAAATAGTTATTATTTAGGGCCACATTAGCTTCACAACTGTTCTGCCATTAATCACCTTTCTTCTCCTTTAATTAATGTTTCCCCACATCCTCTTGTTCTGGACAGAGGACCGAAAATAGCCAGTGTTTATGCAGTGGACCACTGGGTGTCCAGCCCTCTTTTCTGTACGTATAGATCTAAAGACCAGACTTGCCTCCCTCTATATACTGCACTGATCCAGCCACACAGAATCTTAAAATAGTATTAAGCTGCATGTAAGACAGCTGTAAATATTTATTTTCACAATAAGATAAAGCAACTTAAGGTAAATCTAAATTAATCTTTCAATTTAAACACATAATACAGTGCACATTGTGGATATTTATTCAGTACATGGCACTTCTGAGAATTCTTTGTGCCTGGACTTTTTTACTATCAGAGTGCAGCTAAGCAGTATGCTTTTTATTCTCAGCAATAACTTCAGTCCTTTGGTTTCTCCAGGGAGACAACCTGACCCATGAATCTGCATGTACGATCTGGCTAATATCCACCCTCGCCCGAGCTAGCACATTCTGGAGAGTCTGGCCACATCCACATCACGCAGGATTTGGACAGCTTCTCTCTCCACCTCAGATACTGCTCCTGGGGCCCCAAGACACAATTTTTTTCCTGTGGGTTTCAGTTCAGAATGTTGGCAGACAGTTTGAGAGGTTTGTTGATGGTGTCATGCCTAGTTTCAGTTGAGAGAGAATTAGTTGATTGGGAAGTCTAGAAATAACTGAGCAGCACACTAGGGCCTGGGAGCAAAATGAGTCAGATTTACAGCCTTGGTACATTTATATAATATGGTTTTGAAAAACCGAGGGAGCAAACAATCAGAACACCAGCAACTTAGGATCCTGTTACTGAAGAGCACTGCCGTTCTCCATGTCCTTCCTAGATCCCCCAAATTAGACACTGACTATTTACAAAGCAGACAAAGGAGGCCTTTAAAAATATAAAAATCCCCAAAGATGACCTGAACAATGCTCTCTGCTCCCAAAAGCACATCTGATTTTTCTAACTATATCAGAGGTTCAACAAAAGATCCTACCTCTTGTCCTGTCAATGACCTTTAGATCATAGCATTTAAAGCAAAATATCACTGGAATGATTCAATTCATCATAGCACACCAGTATTCAATCCCCAATGTCTCTATTCAGGTGACAAGAGGGTTGGTGGGAGGTACTGTTCATTTTAGCCTTCACTGTAACCTTTTTCTCTGGTGTTATGTGAAAATAGGGCTCTTTCAATGTTTATCATGCTGGTTTGTATTGTGTTAGTTCTATACAACATGCTCTCAAGGGTTACGTGTGTTCCCAGACTATAAGTTTGCCCGCAGCAAACACTTTAGGGAAGTGATGATGAAAAGGTGAAGGAAAAAGAGGAAGGCTTGAAAGTATGAAAATAACACAGTCCTTGAGGAACAGGTAAGTCACAGGTTGATGTTCACAGGAATTTTAAATACAATAGGGCAAAAATACAGGATTAAAAGGAGGTTTAAATATATTTTTCAAGTATCATAAGGAACAAGATGCTGACAAGAGAATAATGCCTCCGAAGGACAGCAAGAGATACTTATGCTAAAAGAAATACATGTTTTAAAATTAATTTTAAGAAAGGAAGATGTGCAGTAGATACAGAGCAACTGCATTTAAGTTTAGATTATGTGACCACCAAGAGTTCCAAGCCCTTTAATCCTTTTCAGTGCCCAATACCTCCAACACAAGATCCCTTGCTAACAGTGGGATCCAGCAGCATCCCATAGGAAGTGAGATGACTCATTTTCAGAGAGTTAAAAACTGCTATGGTCATAAGCATACAAATAAAGGCAGTATTTTAATAAACCCCATGCTTAGAAAACCAGCAGAATTGGAAAAAAAACAGGATACTTTTAAAAACCGTGGTAATTCTATTTTTTTCTTTTATCTTTCTTCTTCACCTGTATTTAAGGGTTTGTTTGTTTGTTTTTCTAACTTCAGGATATGCTTGGGTTCATGCTTCATGCTTTTCTGTGCAGCCATGACAGACAGTTATTTACCTGGAAAAGAAGCTATGATTCACAGTCATTTAATGACTCCTGAAGGGAAACCTTTCAAAATATTGCCAATTATTGCAAAACAAGAGCTAGGAGCCTATAGTAGTAAACATGGATCTGTTGTATGAGCTAGTGAGTGCAGAAGTACATTACACCACATCCCTTAGTTTTCTTTTCTTCTGTTTAAGAAATGTTGTTTGCTTTGTGGTACAGGAGTTGTTACCCAGGCAGATCAGAACAGATAATGTAAAACACTTGTAAAATTTTAAGCATTCACTTCATTTGTGTTCCTGACTCCAGTATTCATTTCCTAGAAAAACTCTGGTGAAAAGCTATGGGAGGAGTATTTTTAGATGTGCTAGAAAGTATTCAAACTGTAAACACATAGTTGCTTTTCTGTGAGAATTTCACATTGTTATCCTATTTCTAATCAGAACAAAAACCCAAGTGACATGAATAATGAATCTAGTCAAATATTCCTAACTAATTTTCAAAAATTCATTATAAACCAATAATTGTTGATACTGAAATGTATGAAAAATACCACAAGCCATTTTTGTCAACCGAAATGGAATGCATAAAGACAGTTATTGGTCAGGAATTACTCTTCTACAGATACTAGCATGTATTTAAAAATCCCTTACCCATGGTGCAGCAGCTGGAGAGTGAAAGGAGAAAGAGGTTAAAGATGGCCTTGGAGCAACTTTTGTAAGAGACCTACAACTGATGGCTAAAAAACCTAAAGCAAAATACAGAGATATTTTCCTCAGGGTGTAAGAGTTTGGCTGAAAAGGTTTTTCTGAGATTGGAGCTGGGCCTGTATAATCTTCAACAGAAACTCAAGATAAACTTGAAGTGAATTGTGGTAGAAGAATAAAGTGTTGTCATACATGTAATGTAAGGAAAAACATTTCAGAGACAGGCAAATCTCATCACTTAAAACAGACACAGTACAAAGTATACAAATACTCATAATCTTGTATATGTTGGTGTATTGCTTAAGTTTGCTTTTACTGTTCGAAAACTTGGAAAAAGGGAAATTAACAGCAGGTCTAACACTGTCTCTTTTACTGACTGAGTTTTTTTGCTTCAGTCTTTTCAAAGCAATAAAATATTTAAAAGCAAATTGAAGAAACTATGCATTTCTATGAGACCTCAATATTACAATATTGCAGTTTCACAGAGACAAGATTTTTGACTCTTGAAACATCTGTGTCTGTTAAAGGCAGTTATTACTTACTACAAAAGATTGTTAATTGAGCTGAGCACTCTAGTTTATTTGCAGAACTCTTTCCAGCTCTGGCAAACCTATTGCAGCAGTTCAGTACCAGTGCCAGCAACCACACTTCTAAAAAAGCATTTTGGATTTCTTCAGTTTATTCTCAACAAAAAAATTTGTATGATCAGCAGCACTGTGCCTATAGGATGACCATTTAAAATGCAACATTGCAATGTTTTCAAAGAATTCATCTTTGTAAAGAGAAGCATATGTTTTTTTTGCCTGATGGGCCATGATATACTTCCATTCTTTTGCCAAGGACCATGTTATTTCACAGCTTGAGAAATGTGCCTATTATACCTGAGAAGCAGTAAGTATATAGAGATATTAAAGAAAACAACCTTGAAAGAAAGGCTCAGAAGTAAAAATTTAAGTCTGTCTGAATCAATGCATTTCCAAGGACAACTTCCATTTATGTTAAATACATATTGCAAGTGATAATAAATTAAAATTGCTCCTAAAATCTCCACTGTATTCTCTCTCTTATTGAAAGCTCATAAATATAACTTCCCCAAAATATGGCATATATGAGGTACACGATTTAGTTTCAGACTATGTTTATATTACATTTCTAACTCATAATTTGATTTTTCCAGCAGCTGTCCTCAAATTTATGTGACCTTACAGTATACACAGAAGAAATGTTCTAATTTAAAATGCTCTAAATAAGTTTCAACTTTACACTCATGGCCATATTGGATATGAGCATGCCTTAATTCCCAATAGTGTCTGTTATCTGTTAAAAAAGATATGAGACCATTTCAGTATAATATTTTTCTAGACTATTAGTCTCAAAGAATGTGTCATTTATGTCAGCTACCCAGCAGCAAAAGGCACATGGGAACAACTGCTTTTTCCTAATCATTCAACCATTAAATATTAGAATAAAAGTTGGTTTTCTTTGAATTATGAAGATCTTCATAGAGTATCTGCATGTTGATATCGATTCTTCCTATTGTTCCCTTCCAAGGATGAAGTTTGTCTGTAACATTATCTCCTATAATGGATAATGTACTTAGAAAGAGGTTGTGTCATAAATCTCTAAGCTCTTCAAAACAAATGCTTAGACCATTAGATCTCTACTCCAGAGACAGAGAAGATAGTGAGAAACATCATTTCATCCTTAATTATTTTGCAAGGTTTTTTCATTTGCTCTCCTGCTTTCGTGACATCTTGTTAAGAAATCGCAGTTACTTGAGAGTTTCAAATCCCACACTTAAAATATATAGAGCAAAAGGAGAGGAGGGTTAAGGGTTTTTTTTTTTAGTTACAATTATATCTTTATAGAATGAGATGCAGCATTGATATTTCTTCTTAGCTGTTATCAATTTGACCCCTAAGGAACAGAACAGATTTATGGCAAACTCATTTAGGAGTCAGGTTATGACTTCAGCGATTCACACTGTCTGATAATTAACAGCAGCTACTGAACAATTTATGAGCTCTAAAAATTGAACTTCTGCACTGTAAACTGTAGTATACTAGAGACAAGATGGTTCGGGTAGTATTTACTATTAGCTGTTCCCAGGACCAACAGGAGAAAGATGTGGTCAGCCTCATTTCCCAGAAATGTCGGTTTTCCCCAAGTACTCCTTTGTACCCAGTTACTACACAAATGCATAGTAAATGACAAGCAGTAGCTAAGTATCAAACTTTGACAGTTCAATGTAACTACTAACTTTATTTAGTAGTTATTCAATAACAATTACAGTTGCTTACTGTATTATTTCAAATACTGTAGCCAAATGGAGATCTCAAATTCTAGTTAACTACTTGCTAAAACAAAAAGTAGCAGTTAGCTCCTTTTTCTATTCACGTTGCAGATTGACTGACTGCTTTCTATACCCTCCTCTGCCTATGCTATCCTGTGACAGTAAACCAAACCAGCACTCGAGTTTTCTTCGTATATATATCCTTCACATATATAATTTTAGATATGTAAATAAGCATATACAAACACAGAGGTGTACCAAGAGCTGCACATATGAGGAAGCACGGGTTCCTACAGATTTGTGACCCGCATTCCCTACTTTCCCATTACAGCCTTAGCTGCCTACCTACCACATTCCCTAGATGTCACCCAGGATGTTATTTTTACCATTGCCTACCAACATACCTTGAGAGAAGGGAGCTTTTGCCTACCTTTCTGTATAGAAACATGTTAAAAAAATGTAACAATATATGACAAGCAAATCCAGGTTTCTGGTTAGATGCTGTTCTTCATGCCAATGGCTCACAGCCTTTCACAGAAGGTCTCCAGTGAGTGCTTCCTTCACTGTGTTTCAATATTTGAACAGTAATAAAGATTCTAAACATGATGAGGATCAGGAGGAAGTGGGAACTTTTAGGTTTCAGTTCAGTCTTTTCCTCAGTTTCCCAAATGTCCTTCAGGTTCCCACACTACTCAAGATCTTTCTTGTAAAGCATTTGTCTGACAATCTGTTTTAAATGGCAGGCACCCTTCCTGATTTTAAGAACTGCAACCCCACAATTCTGTATACTCAAGTTACATACTTCAAGAGGGGATAGTGGCTGTTCAAGAGAAAGCAATCCCTTTCTGTAAGTCCCAAGCACCGTTGTGGGAGTGGGATGAACATGCAGCTGGTTCCAACTATGACTCATCTGAGTTAACACCCTCAAGCTGGCCTCAGAAGGAACCTTCCTTGTTCCTCAAGCTGAAATTTCTACTTTCACCAGGAATCCCACTGCAACCTGCAAGATACGACTTCCACAAGAGTGGTACCCAAAGTACTCAAGAACTGTGTTTGAGCTGGCCACCCCTGACAGAGAGATTAGTATTTCAAAAGGCTTTAGTTTTTCTCTACTGCCTTTTTTCCCCTCATCTCTAGAAGTAAAAATAAATACATCTACTTTTAGCAATGCAAATGCAGAGTTAGCTGTGTCCCAAGTGGCACCGATGCAGACATTACAAGACAGGCTTATTTAAAGAGAAAACTTCAATTTTCACTGAAAATTAATCAACCAAACACTAAAAATTACACAAGCACTACTACCTTATACAGACTGAAAATATACTACTGTCCTTTTCTAACAAGATGTTTCAAGTGTATTATTCATAAATTGCCACTAGAGTGAAGTGTGATGGTTAAAAAATGAAAATGTTATTTTTTATTGCTGTAGAAAAAAATAGAGACTTTCTGGAGAATGCAGCCCTACTGATATCACTGAGAATCCAATTTTTATAAAGCTTTATATTGACTATGTAATTTTCTTACACAGAACCACCTATATAGATCCAGTGAGGGACTGGGGCCCTCACTCTGTGCTGCTGTTCAGTCTTGTAAAAATTAAAACCCTGGCTTTATTCATGTGAACAATCTCATTGACATCCCACATGCAGAAAACTAAAAGTGTGATTGATTTTTTTTTCCAAGCAAGATTAGAACTAATGCTAATTGACTCCTGCAGTATTATTCCAGTTCTTGTTATAAGAAAAATACATTATCTTGCATTTTTCCAATTGTGAAGCACAGAAATAGTCCTTTATGACAAAACTTTAAGAGCAGAAAAAAATCAGTTGCCTAAGCGTCCTCCAAATTGCACACGAAAGTTACATTTTATCGTCTTGCACAAGCACTTTTTCTTCAGAACACAATAGCAAGATATGCACACAAAAAAGCATGTAACACATCAATAAAGAAAAACTATTCCAGCTAATAATCAGGGGAAGAAAAGAGACAGTCCATTAGCATGAATTGGGTAAACTCATCTTTCAACAGTTTCTGTTTTTACTTCAGAGTGAGATAGCAGAAAGGCATTAAAGATTACTGACTACCTGTGTATTTGTCCTCCTTTTTTCTACTTCAAACACAGACTGACTCCTGTATTCATGTTTTCCTGAGACAAGCTACAGATCTAATGAACTGCTCTATTTTTATTTCCTTTTTGTGAGAAAACTCTTTGACATGAACAGCTTTTTTTAAGAAATAGGTTTTTCTAATTTCCATTGTTGGAAAATGTGACAATTACAAGATGTAGACAACTACAGCTGGATTCAGAGCAAAGTTACTTTGAATATTCTTTATATCTCGAATTCCTTACTTTGTTATATACTAACAAAGCTGTGGGAAGATAGCTATAGTTGGATCCAGCTTCCACTTGGACACCCAGCATCTTTCCAGGAACACATAACTAAGCAGCATTTGTTGGAGTGAATTTGAGTGCATAAATTATTGAACATGGGTTAATTTTGTTTGGATTAAAAGCACCACCTGTTTGCTCCTATAAAAAAGTGCCATAATCTGTTTCAGTGAAGTATCAATCCTTACATATTTGGTTTCATCCTTTCAGTATGCAGCTGGTTTACAAATACCCACCAGTACTGAGTCAACATGTGCTCCTCTTATTTGCTCTTCACATGCCTAATAGTGGAGAACAACTCCAAATCTGTTTTCCAGGTATGGAAAACAATACAGATTAAAGTAGCTCAGACACATGTACCAGCCAAGACAAATTGGTGTTCATCAATGAAGTCCAGAGCAGTAGTGGTAGTTACTACTTCATATGGCAGCTTTTGAGATGCAAGAATTGATGACTGCTGGAAAACATCTACCTACCAAACCCTTCCACAGCAGTTGTAGCATTCTGCTCCTCTCAATAGGTGTTACATACCAGACTCCTACAGAAAATCCTCTTTTTGCCTTCTTGTGTAGAGTTGTTTCCAAACAACAAGCTTAAAAATGGTTTTACAACTGTAAAAAGTGGCTCAAACTGCAGTGAGTCACAAGAAATCTGTAAGTGTTTCAATGCAAATCTTTTTCCACTGAATCTTTTTATCTCTGGTAGTAGGATGAACCCTTGATTTGCTTAACATCTGATGAGAAGATATAAAGACTCACAAATTCAGAGGAGAAATAGAATATTACAAGTCACCAAAATATCTATATGGATCCCCAGGCCATGGATCCCATGGTACCTTAACCCCACTGAATTTGAAAGCAGAGATTCACAACCATATGTTAAAAAACAGACCCATCATACTCTATTCTACATTTTTATCTTTAATTACTGCAGAGTGTCTACCCTATACCATCCAGTGCTTACCTCAAAAATGCTATTTTATCAAGTTATAGGGTCAAAGGTTTATAAGGTAACATCTGTTGAAATAAGCTGTAACAGTGGAAGAATTTATCCAAAAAGTTCTCCTTTTAAAAGTATTCTAGGGACACTGTCAGTTATTAGGACAAGATAAAGTGAGTTGTAGACACTACAAAAGCATTACTGTCAGCAGCATGAGATGTTCAAAGGAGAGATACATTTAAAGCCTTTCAGTGTGGGGGGCACTGTGGGAATTCTGTGGACGCTGTGTTCAGAGACACCCTCTCTCCCCTTCTAGCTGTTGAATTTAAAACCTCAAGTGTTTAATTTCATCAGGAGAGATGTTGAAAAAGGAACCCATGAAAACAAGCTCAGCACAATAAAACCAAGGCTGTAATACATGAACACAGTGACAAGGTAGCAATAAGATTAAAACATTACTCATAAAAGGAAAATAATAATTTTAAGTTCCCTGACAGAATAGACTGAGAGCACAAGAGAACACATGTGTGTAGGAACTCTGAGTAGCTGGCAGGGCACTGCATCTTCCTCCTGCTTCTGTTTACTCCTCCATCTTTATATCAAACTTTGCTTCTACAACTTGGGTGTTTAACTGGCAGAGAAGTGCAAAGAAAGTAAAAGTTCTATGAAACATGTGTGTGACAGGGGAAGTAACAGGGACACAAATGCAATGAGAATAAATTTTGAACAAAAGTGAGTCAGTCTCTTTGCAGGAGTTTGGGCCCTTGTGCTTAAATACATAACTGCAGGTAGCTTTGCTGCCATAATCTTAAACTGACTATTACAGCTCTGGGACCTCAGTCTGAATTCAGTAAAGTGCTGTGTAAAATATTGGTCCCTCAAATCCCAAAAGTCTTGCCAGAATTACATATCCTTATTCATAAAAATTCTGTTTCCCATGGAATTCACTTCAAGTCATGAGCTTCTAGAAACTCACTCAGCTGAACAAAGAGTACAGACCTTTCTTTCAGTACGTGGCAGAGACTGGCACTAAACACTAAAGATATGTGACTCTTGGTGAACTCATCCTGTAGCTGTTCATGCAAAAAATTGTTTTTCTCTTTCGCTTCCCTCAGATCCAGACCTTTTGATTTTGGTTTGATGTGCGGATTTGAAAACATAACTGTGAAATCAACTTGGTTTCACCTGTCTTGGAGTCAAAACCAGTTAGATTTATACATTTCCTGTAACACTCAGAAGCCTCTTCAGGCCAATCTTTTCTTCATGACACTCGTGCAGATTTCCAACTTGTTACAGAACAGAAGGCAAACCTCTGATGCAGGAGACCTACACAGCCTCCACTTACTCCAAGCCTAATTTACCTAATCAGCACTAGAGCATACAAGCTATAACATTTGTAAAGCATTTACCACCTAGTTAAAAAGAGTATAGTATGTTTGTTAAGAATATTTTTGTTTAAGGGACCAGGAGAATATTTTATCATTTTCCTTTTGATGTCAGGTGCTACCAAACAAATCCACACTTTTTTTTTTTTAATTCAAGAGAATGCAAAATAGATGGAGAGACTGTATTTGTAGGTTTATGATTCTTATTTAAGAAGCTGCTTACATAAATCCTCAGGTATGTGTGATTAATTATTTGCTTTCTAATCCTTGTTCAAAAGAATGCATTTGCTTTTATGTTTATATCAGGTTTTAGCATCTTTTTTAAAGCATTTGACAAAATAAAATGCAGATAGCTGTACATTCAAAAGAATTCTTCTAACGCTATTCATAATCACCTGCTACTTAGCACACCTTTCCAAAAGCTGCGATGAGCTGTCACACATTACCTGTTTGCTATGATATTTGCCTCGGAGTTAAGTGCTTTCCACTAAGGTTTACAACCACTGCCTCTGCCAAGAGCCAGCAAGCTATCTTCTGATCTAGGCTGCCCTGAGTAGGAAGCTGTTTTGGAGTAAAAGCCCTAGTTTGTAGAGAGATGCACGTGTAAATTGCTCTTGCAGCCACATAGCCTCTGAACCATATACAACTTCCACCAGCCTCACTGGAGGCTCAGAGAGCATCTGTGGACTTTTTCTAAAAAGGATCTTAGATAAAGTTATATCAAGGAATTTGGGTATTCCCAATACCCTTTATTTTAAGGGAGTTATCTTTGGCCTGAATCAAAAAATCAGGTCTAGAATGGACTAATTTTCAAAAGTCTTCATATTTAAGCTTTGAGACTGACTATTGAACCTTACATATTCATTAAGTTCTCCAAAAGCCTGTTCCCTTGGAAGGGTACTTCCCTTGTCTTATACTTAGATGACACAAAGCTGAATCTCACCTTTTCCTCGACAGAATGCTTGAACCAAAAACGAACTGCCTGTTGTGAAGTGTTGCAGTCGTATCACGCAGAGGGTAATTTTCTGCTGTCTGCAGTCAAACTGCATGCTAGGCTGGAGTAAGACAACCAAGGTGCTGTGATGCAGCTCCTACACTAGAGAAGTACATTTACCAGGTGAATTGTCTTTCAGAGGACATTTCTCACTCTGCTTCTTCCACTCACATTCATGCTGGATGTTGATGTGAGTGTTCTAATCTAACAACCACAGAAGTGTAAAAAAAGAAACATCGTCTACCATCTCATATCCCAAGGCAGAATCAGCTACATCTAAATTGAAACTCTAAACCTGAAGCATTGTTTGTATCAATACTTTCCAGCTTCTGCCTAAACTGGGACCTTTCACATTGAATTTGGATCATGAAGTTTTCTTTAGTACTTAATTACTCCACCTTTCATCACCTGAAATAAATGTAATACTTGTCAAACTGTTAAGTCTCTTCATGGCACATGCAATACAAAGGCTTGTTACATCAAGCACACTGCCAGCAATAACTCAACTATCTTCCATTCAATTATAGAACTTTTTCCTGCTGAGTCACCTCAAATTCAATTTCTCATTGAGAATTCAACTAAGTTACTCACTGATGAATTAACAATGCTGAATGCTAACTCGGACATTGAATTATATTATATCCCAGTGACTAGAAGATGTAACTGAAGCTGACAAGGTCTGCTTCATTTTTTTTTTCTTCTTTTCTAATTTTGCCTTACTGATCCTGCCTTTTAAATACAATACTCTATATCAAAAAAAAATAGTCCCATACTTATTTTTTAGGATTTAGGATGCACCCCAGCAGGTCATACAAACAATCCTTCTGTTTCATCTACTGAATATGGTCCAGACATCTTCTCCAGAGTGAACTAATGGACTGCAGACAAAACAGTGTTAACCATGAGGAAAACATGGCATAAAGTCACTTTCCCTGTTTTTGCTCCTTAATATCAATGGATAATTTAGTAATCAGAGAGGAAATTACAATCTATTTTTATCGAGGTTTCCATTTTAATAGGGAGATCCGTGATTTTAATAGCTTAAGAAGCACATTCTTCCATTCCTAGCTCTGGTTACATCAGCTTTGCTTCTAAGTGGTATCTTCCAGTACATGCAAGTCATCCATACAACTCTCCAGATGAAGAAGTTAAACTAGGGTTGAAAGCAGAGTTATAGCGAGAGACTCCATGACCTACTCAAGCTACATTATAAAATGGATCATTTAGGGGCCTGCTGTTGATTCCAGACACCAACGTAAATACTGTCTGCATGGGAACCTGCTACTGGCAACCATTTCTGCTCCTATCCCACTGCAATAGCTTTGGCAGAGGTTCCCAGAGCAATTGATTTTTGAGATCTCCAGAACGCTGGAGATCTCAAAAAAATAATAAACAAATACATGAGCAAAATACTGTTAACTCTACTGTCCAAACTTGGATATGTACCTATCAAAATATCAGCAAAACTGTATAGGTCTTAAGCCACAAAGCAGAAAAGTAACTTTCCATCAAAATATGTCTTCTTGTGGTCTTTCTGTATTCAAGCATTATAAACTTGTGAGTTATTACAAATGTTGGCACTTGAGGACTGGCTAAGCTTGTGGGAACGATGTACTTCTCTAGATGATTACCAACCATTCATCTGGCTAATGCGAGGCCAAATCTGGCCTGACTGCCTGGCTCAAGGGAATATAATTAACTCTGCAGTCAGGTTGCATTTGCAAAGTAGGATGAGCCCCAGGAGGTGCACGCACGAGAGAGAGAGAGCTAATGCTGCCACCCGGAGTAAAAAAATGGACTTGCAATGAAAATCAAAAGCGTACATATCAAACACATGCCCTTATTGCAATCAATATAAAAGATAGGAATATACATTTTCCCTACATCTTTGACCAGTTATAGAACGATTCCTTACATTCTTTCACTCAAACATCCACAGTAAGGGGTGACCTTAGAGATCATGTTTGGAAACAGCGAAGTACATTTAAGTATTATTGATTGCACAAGTAATAGCGCCAAAAGTGATTACACAGTGTGGTACTTACAAAAATAATTACACTTCAGAAAATCAAAATTAATTTGTACACTTCTGCTACACTTTTAAAGTTGTTGACATTTCATTGTAGTGTTCCTAATGAAATGAAAATTATTAATAATTGTTTCTACTTCAGTGTGACAAATGTCATTCAGGTTAGGATGTGAATTTGTCGGTGCCTCATCAGATCACTAAGTTGACTTTCCACTCATGTTAGTATTTGAAAGGGGGAGGGTTCTTATTTATCAGATGCAAGTTGACACAGGCCAACCATAGTATGATCAACACGTATGCTGAGTCCTGACTGTAAAGCATCTTGGGTGGGATAGTCCTCTTTTCATTGAAATCACCCTGAAAAGGTGTAAAACCAATGGAAAACTAAGTTGCCTGGACAGAAGATTAAAACTTTGGTTCCTCAAACCACTTTAACAGTGCAATAGTATAAACTAGTGCCATTAGCATAACACCAGGGCCACTGCCTGAAGCATCATCATTTCCTTTTTATTCCCCTACCAAGCAAGTTTAGTCATATTTTGACATATAGTGAATCACATTGTTTAAGAATGGAAAATTATCAAATGAATAGCAAAAGTGCTTAGCACAAAAAAGAGATCTACTGTGTAAAGGAAAAGTTAAATCATATTATGCCTTAGTTTTTCTCTCAGACAACATAGCACTCCTATAAACAGTTATGTAATTAGTACAAACAAAACAATTATGCTTTTAAAATACCAAAGGCTCTTAGAGTACTTTAAAAGCATTAAATAATTAAAATTCACACAAACAATATCTGAAGACCTTTACTATTCTAACTGTATATTCAGGTGAACTGTCAACCATATCATTTCTCTATGCAACGACAGCAAACCAATCAAAAAGCCACAAACTGAGTTTTGGAAGACCCATCTCTAGGCTGCCTAGGCAGTTCTCATCTGCTACCCTCAACTCTGACAGGAGTCTTTGCCTCAGCACACCCTATCAAGATTCACGTTACTTTCCAATAGACAAATTAAAAGTGCATAGAATGAAACATGTTTTTTGACTACTTAAAACAATCCACAGTAAGAATATAGAGCCTTCATTATTTGGAAAACCCCTTACATTTTGCACCACTGCATTAATTCAATGGATGGACAAAAGTGGATAACTTCTATCCAAAGATCAATACAAGTGTTTTGTCCATACGCTGTTTGAACAGTACTTTCAGTCATATAAAAACAATTATGTTAGGGTAACATAACTGGCCTGGATATGTAGCGGTTTCCTCAGAAAGAAGTATTAACAGGAACCAGTTTTGTAAAATCAAAGCCTCATGCAATGATGGCTCTATTAATATTTTAAAAGTTTTCTCATTTATCAAGAACTTATTTCACTAGCTCTGACTGATGATAAAAACTTGGTTGTAGATGTCACACAGAATATAGGAGCCTGCTAGAGATCTGCTTTGCCTGTGCTTGGGGAATGGGTACTCCTGCTTTTCCAGTTGTTACCATAAATCCAAAAGGCACATGGAAAGGTTTGAAAGAACAGCTTGCACAAAGCCACCCATTCAGTAAACATATATTTGTTTATAAAAAAATAACAAAACAAAGTAAAAAAAAAAAAGTAACACTGTATGTTTTTTAACACCTTCCTCCTAGATCTGCATAAAATTTTTATTCCTTTCCTAACATTGCATGCACATCATCAACATGATATACTTTGATCTGATTTCTACTATACTTTCTTCACTATTAGAGACAGCAAATAAGGGCTATTTAAGGAACTTGTTTTCTCAGAAATACAAGCAGATGTCCAACATGATGATAAAACCAATTTAAGTGGTCGAACTACAGGAGCAAGTAAGCAGTCAAATCAAATAGCCTGGTACAGTCAACTACCCTCTGATTATAAGAACAACCCACTTCTCACCCACTCTGATAATACACTGTTTCACTTTCAGTAGATAAGCATAAACCTCCCCAAATAAAATGCTTGCCTCAGTTCTCCCTTTATATTCTCATCAGTAGCTTCCCATTTTGACTTCTTAACTAATCAATAAGTTAAAAAACAATTAAATAGATTAGAAAGTTACATTTTTATTTGCATCTTATACTTTTCTTCTTTTATCCCATTCACCTATAAATCTCTATTTTATCCCTGTTCAGTGTTATCATACTCATAATATTTAGACTGGTGATGTTTATTCCTCCTACAGTCCCAGTTCTCAGGCTCTTAAGATTATTTGAGAATCCCAACTTCAATTTAAAAATCCTTATATTGCTAGCTCTCAGGTTCTGGAGAACAGTATCAACGTATGACTCAAGTATACTCTAAAACTCTATGTGAAAGGCAAAGAAAAGGTTTATTCTGAAGAAAAGAAAAATCAGAGAATACATTCTTAATGGATTCTCAGAATTGCTTGTTGGGTTTTTTTTAATTGCAAGGTTTCATGAAGCAATTATGTGTAAGTACCACCTTCTGATCACAAACACCCATTTTATACAAATGTCACAAACCTGGTGCAGTGTATAACAGCCCAAGTATTTCCGAGGAGCACTATCAGGATGAGCAGAGGGTTAACATTAAACAGACAGTAACATCACCTCACGTGAATCACTGTCTCACAACGGTGATGTATAAAGGGCAACAAACCAGGACAGGTTTTGCTCACCCAGGTTTCACAACCTGTCAATGATATTTGCATACAGTGCCCCCCATCAGCATCACCCTCAATATCCACTTTGCCTTTAGGGTGACTTAGCACAGCCCTGTCCCTCAGGTGACCAGCAAACACCCCATAAGGAAGAATACTCCAGACAAAGCTCTCTCACATTTCCTACCCCAGGGAAAGCCCTGCCAGGGCAGCCTCTGCTCTGCCCCAGCTCCAGCAAACCCCTGGGGCAGTGCAGCCTTCACCACAGCATAGCTCTGCTGAAGAATACCTCTACAGAGCTTTGTACAATAACATTTAAAATATCAGCTGAGTTTTTGCTTAATCAAAGCTCTGTAAGCAGAACACTGACTGAAACTCCAGCTGGCCAGCAGCCCCGGCCTCCCTCTCCCTGAAGGGACCCCTCCCAGGCTTATCTCAGCCAGCTGCTCCTGCTTTCTGGACAGGAACTAGCCTCCTCTCTCCCTCCAGGATTTATAGGTGCAGAAATGGGAAACAGAACATAAAAAGGCTAGGAGTCAAACCCCAAAAACCTTTAGGGATGGGGTATGGGGTTTCTTGTACTAGTAGTGCTTGCTCTGCTGGGGAGGAAGGGGAGCTGGCTGGGGTGTGAAGACGTGCTGATTTTCTCCTCAGGTGCAGCTCCAGCTCAGCTGAGTACCAGCTGGCTCTTATTAGAGGATATTTTTTTTGAGCAGCTGTTTCTATTTACCCTATTATCTCACAGGTTATAAGAAGGCAGCAAAGCTGAAATGGTTTCTGTGAGTATTCTGGGGGCTGGCAGGGTCTTCTCCTAGTTCTAGGCTAGCTCAACTAGGCCAGGCCTTGCAGAGCACAGCCTCCTATGGCTGGGTTGTTCAGCCTGCAGCTCTACCTGGGAGGGTAGTGCCTGGATCCCGATGACTGTTTTGGAGCCCAGTAGCCTGTAAGTGCTGTGTTCCTGGCTGGTACATGGCTGCAGTGTGCCTGGGGAAGGTGTTGCTGCCTCAGGGGTGGTGGTGGCTGGGGAAACACACTGCTGTGTGGGAGAGAGAGGCAGCTAAGCCCTCAAATGTTGTGTTAGGGATTTGTTTTGCTTTTAGCAAGCCTCTGCTCTGTGGGAGCTGCTTTGTGGATCCCTGGCTATAGGCTCCAGAGTCCAGAGAAACAAAGGAGCTTGGGTTTTTGACCCAAAAGCCCTGGTTTCACAGACTGTCAGAGAAATAAAATAAATGGTGGCTGTGTGTCCAGTCTCACACGTGGCTTGCAGTGCTTTCAGGTAAGCCTGACTCTCACACCCTCCTTGCGGAAGGTGTTGGTTCTTGTTTCAGTTCTCTTCCAAAGGAGCTGAGGTGTGAGGGAAGCTGCTTTTGTCTGTCACTGTTCAAAAGGGATGTGTGTCTGGTTTATTCTGCTGAGTGTGGAACATAAAATAAAAAGAAATGTATGGTTTTATTTTAAGAATTGGGCTGTGTGAGAAACTTGAAAGGTAAAAAAAAAAAGTTGTTTTTTTTTTTATTTAAAAACTGGGGCCTGATAAGCAAGAGGGAGGGGGAAAAAAAAATCTCAGTTGCCACAAACAGGAGACGGGTAGACAGATGCTTTATGTAGTATTGCTGTTGCTCTGGTTCAGGATTACTTTATGTTTGTGAGGTGTTTGCTCCAGAGTTTGCAGAAAATCTCTGAGCTCTGCAGAAATGCCTGTGTCTGGAGAACTTACGAGCTGGCTCCCTAATTGCAGAACAGGGTGGGAAGGTTACAGTTAGAAATACAGCTACAGTACAGGCAGATCCACAGACCTTAATTGTACTTCAGTTTTAGTCCTGTTCAGGCTACAGTTAGAATATCATTTAGAGGTTAGTGTATTGCTTAGAGGTATGAATTAAAAACCTTAATTAACACAATAGCAAAGAACTTTGATTTCTTATTTGGTCTGAAATAAAAAAAGCTGGTTAGCTGAGTAATGATATATTCCCCTGAAGTGAAAAATTAGCACCATACTAATATTTCTTTCAAAACCTCTTGATTTTAAATTAAGAATAGTAGTTTTGTGATTAAATCCCTGGGTAGAAATTCAGTAGGTTTGAGTTCCATTCTCAGATCTGAGCCAGTCTCATTATGTGACTCTGGGTTATGTGTTAGTTACCAGGGCGAGGTTTTCAGCACCCATCTGCTTTTAATTATGAGTACAATGCAGCTGAGAAATTGCCAATGGGACTAGCAGGACTTTTTGCATTAGCTGCAGTTGACTTTGGATCAGACCCTTTTATCTATCTGTTTCCTGAATGTATAAGTATGGAGAATCAGGCTCTCTACTTCACTGAGATATTGGAAGGGTGCATTAATTAACATTGTGCATTGCAGAGATACTATAGAGAAAGGAGTTGTGTAAATAGCTATGTAGAGAAATAAATCTATCACAATAAATTAGCACAATATTAATTAATACTGTCCTGTTTTCTTAATTCAATTTGTCAGGGTAACAGTTCGCAACTTGCTAAAGTGTAAGGCACCACCTCTTAGTTTCAAAATCTCTAACTTTCAGTGCCATTATGAGAAGACAATAAAATATGTCCAAATACTTCCAGTCGTTAGTGAAGGATTTGAAGAGAGCTTAAGTATTTTTGAAGTGAAAAAACTATTTTTTTCAAAAAAAAACCTACAAGAAAGTAATTCTAGAGTACATCTTTCTATTGTTTAGGACAGGGTCTGGTTTCTGCTATACAAAAAGACACTTTAGAGTTTCCATGGTTTACAGCTTTTCCTTTCTAAACTTAGGACATCTATATATGAAGGAACTCTGCATGAGTACTGCAAGAGGAGAGAATGCAGACAGCAAATTATACCTATTCCCAGGTGATGAAGGCTTCAAGAAATTCCAGAGGTTCATTTTTTACCACCTGCGGAAAGGTAAATTCACTTAATTGTTATTGACAAGCTTTTGATACTGTTAACTGTATGTAATAGCTCTGGCTCCTGGAATGAAGTGATTGGATGAGAAATAATCTTATGTTTAAAATTTGTAAACTACTTTTGTCATTTTGTACCTGAAAAAATATTATTTCATGATATATATTTCATATATATCAAAATATTATTTTGATGCTACAGTGTTTCTGTTGAAAGTGTGTGAGTTGTATTTCTTTCTTCAAGCTGAACATTTGATGAGACGGAGTATGGTGAGATGCATCTGAGCTGAAATTTAGTTACGTAGCAAAGGTGTTTATGATTGGCAACACATGGACATGGAGCAAGCATGCTTTGTAAGGTCTGAACAGTTTTCTGGCTTTCCTTACCATCACCTTGAGAAAAACACTTCAGCAATGAGCCTTCTAAATTAAATGGCTGTCTTTTGGGCCAAAGATTGGCCCTAGTGACACCTGTAGTCACTTAAGAAGGCAGTTTCATTTGTATGCCAATATCAGGTCAGCACTTTGTAGGCTTTCTGTTCTCTCCTGAACACTTGTATGAAAAAAAAAAAAAAAACCAACAAACAGTAAGGTAAAGTTCTAGACTATGAATTTGATGTTTGTTTCAGGCTGTGTTTGAAAACATTGGCTAATTAACAGAAATCATTTTATATTATTTCTTATTATTTTGGGTGTTTATTCTCTTACTGCTTAATTTGCTGTTGCTTCTTACTGTTCACAGTGTATTGTTTTGTTACATGGTCAGTATTTCAATGTAGTATTGGTACTGTTAAACCCATGCTAGAGAAAGAAAGCATGAATCTTTTTGTGTGATGCTGTAGGATGCATTCCAGTTCCTCCTATGTATGAAGTCCTATCAGCCTGATGGGTTGGATGGAGAGAGAGAAAATAGATTAAGAAGTAATGACTGGAGGTAAAAATGTGTGAAGTTATTTTCACATTTAGATCAGGATCATTATAACCAGAATCTAAGGAGCCATTTTTTAAGCATTAATGCATAATGCAGTACACTACATTAAGTTTTATGTACAGCATTTGGAACCTTGAGATGACTACTGTAAACTATCCATCACTACTAGTTTTCACAATGACCTTTTATCTTCATTAGACAATACTCTGAAATTGCTCTAAGTATACCAGTATGGATTCTTTGGTAGCATAAACTAGAATATGTATTGATGTTAATGGAGCCATTCACATTTATTAGTATAAATTAGTTTTAGTATTCTCTCACATCATAAATCAGAATGGACATCAGGAAAGTAATTTAGCAGCACTGATGTAAAAACAGTGAAAATGAGAAAACCATTGACTCCATTATCCAATGCTTAGTAGCAGAAATGTGTGTGAAGCATGTATGTGTGTACGTATTTCCTAAGCTTCACCTTTACATGACATGAATCAGTGAATGGACAAGAACAATGACAGAGGAAGAGTGATTTTCATCACAAGGACAGAACAGCATTCATCACTGTCTGACTCTTCAGTCTACAGTCTTTCTGTTCTCTCTGGTTCTTGCGTTTGTCCATTGTGTAAAAATTAGGCATAATGACACTAGTCACCTATATATGCATGTATTTTGCTTTTTTTCCTGATAGCTTGGGTAATATGTATACTGATAAAGAAATTAGTGAACTGTGTTACAAGGTCACTTCTGGCTGCTAGGTCATAACATCTGCTCAATGGAGTATCATTCTTATTGCTCATGGGGATTACTTGAAGTGAAATGATATTTAGATTTTTAAGTTCTGATTCTAATAGAGAAAATTGTAGGACAGGAAAGGATATCCCAAGTCTAAATCTAGAGCCTCTATTGTTACTGACAACCATGTTAAATAGTTTGGATTTTTGCGATGTTACTATAAAACAAATGCATAATACAAATAAGAATTCACAGGTAATTGACAGCTAGTCAGTCAAGCCTGAACATCGGTTTTATAGTGAATGGATGTTGAACACTTTTGGCATCTACTGCTCTATTTTTACCCAAAGAAATCCATACAATATTTAAGCCCTTTTCATGCTGCATTTTTGACTCATTATTCCATATTGATATCATACAAAGCTGTGATTTCCTTATGTATAAAAAAAGACTTGCTGGGTTTATTTGTCAAGGGAATTTGTAAGGAAAAATTCTATAGAATATAGAAACTGTGAGATAGCAGAAAGTATTTAATCATGACGATGGCTTTTTCGAGTGATTTTTCTTTGTGACAAACAAAATATGTATTGTATTATTTGTGGATCAGTATATCTAACGTCAGCACACATTTCTGTTTATTAACTCATTTTATCATACTGAACTGTCACAAGCTTCTTATTAATCTGTCTCTGAAGGATCAAAATGCTTTAATAAATATGTTAGTTCCTTTAGATCTTAGGCTGAAATGAAGCTGTTAGTTAAATGTACTGTGACTTTGAGTGAAGATACCTTTAGAGAGATTTAAAATGGGAGCATGTTATATAAATCTAAGACTGACAAAGGAGAATGCATCTTTCTCTTAATGGCCAGTTAGGACTCAAATAAAAAAGAAAAAAGCCCTTTCTATATAAAATGTGAGACTTCTTTGTTATGTGGAACAATTGATTTATCAAAGGGATAATTAATTTTGCAGTTTCATAGTGAAAACTCATTGCTTGCGTGAGCTGTTCATTTATGTGATCAGATTAATGTGCTTTAAAGTCAGTACACATGATGTATGCATGTATGACATGAGGGCTCAGGAAGGTGTCCACCTTTCATTACTATAGACATAGGCAGTTAAGGAGTTGAAATTTTACTTTGTTAAAGGATATGAAAATGTGTACTACTTTCTTCAGCTGTCAGGGACAAAAAGGAGGGGGCCTGAAGGAAAAACAGACACAAAGGACTGTAAGATGCTATATACTTCTGCGGAGGAAAGTGAGTGTACTTGGCTAATGGCAGAAAGCTAATTTTTTGCATGGTCAAAGTAAGTGTGCCCTTGTGAACAAAGAGCACCAGATGCTTGGCTTCCATCAAGGGATCAAACTGCGTGCAAGATACAGCAATGGTTGATGCATGCCACTTCAGAGGAGAAAGGTGTTTGAAGAACAGCATCAGATTAAAGAGAAAAGAAATTAAGATCATCCATGTGATGTTGTCATTGGTCAGTGTAATACCACTTCAGGTTCCTTGGTAGTTCTTACTACAAGAACCTACAAACCTTTGAGCATGAACCCACTGCTGTATGACCAAGTCAATTATTGTATCTGTGTACTAAGTTAACTAGTATGTTTCACTATTTAAAAGAACCATACCTTAGATCTTTCCTTTTGTTGGTCAAGTTCTTTAGCTTGCTTAAGTCCAAGTATCAGGAATTTGATTTTTTTTTTTAATATATATATATGTAGGTTTGGGAAGCAAACACCTATCTTTATTTGGAAGTGCCTGAATCTTTTTCTTTATCACTCTTACTTTAAGTGTGTGCATGTCTTGAGTT
This sequence comes from Pterocles gutturalis, assembly GCF_000699245.1. NCBI lineage: Eukaryota > Metazoa > Chordata > Aves > Pterocliformes > Pteroclidae > Pterocles > Pterocles gutturalis. Next base: position 44,416 of record NW_010127803.1, on the reverse strand, counting down.
TAACAGATAAATATTTTTATTGTATGTAATGTTAGTTAATTTGGCCTTCTTCTGGAAATGACTGACAAGTATCAGAAGCTTATCTTTTTGTAGTAAACTGGTCTTTGATGTTATACTTGCATTGAAATGTTGGTAGTAGTTAGTGAGTCAGATAACTTTAGGTGAACATCCAAATGTGGATACACAATGTTACTGGTGTGTACACCTGTGAACATATTGCAGACAATCACGGGTGCATAGCCGTGCCTATAAAACTTCTCGGTATCACCCTTGAAAAGCAAGATCCCAATGGCTGAAATTAATTTGTTTTCAAGTCTATGTGTTCAGCTACAGAAGGATGTGTATTGTATTGACTAGGCATTAGTTTGCACAGACCACCCATCCATCAATCTACTTTGTTCGAAAGTGGAGTCAAACTGTTAACATTTCTTTCCATTAAATCTTAGCAGCAGTCCATTATACTGTTACAGTACATTTCATGGCTTTTCCCTTGTGTCATTGTGTATTGCCATTGGGAATTGATGCATAAAAAGGCTGCCATTAGAGGACATCATTAAATAAGGCTGCATGAATTCCAGCTGTTGAACAATTGATCAGATCCATTTTGAGCCAAAGAGATGTTTTGTCCCTCTGAGTTCATTTAGTACAAAAAAAAAAAGAAAAGTCCATGTTTTAGTGGTGCTTTTAATTTCCTTTAATTTTTCTTTTAGAAATTGTGTGGTATAATATCAGCCCCTATCTTGTAAAGGAAAAGATCAAAGCACACCAGAATTTATGTGCATGTGCTAAATGTGAGAAAGTTAGAAATGAACTCCCAAGTGCTGGAAGTTTTCTGAACTAGCTGAAAGTAATTCATGCTGAGGGGTTGTTTTAAGATGCCCTCTTTAGCTGGACGCAAAGCACAGTCGCAATTGCTCATCATGTCACATGTTTTTCATGTTCTTCCAAAATTGGACATTTCCTCAAACTTGATTTGAAAACTTTTGGTTTCTATGGGCACAGTGAAGTTTGTGTGATATGGGATCTTTTTTATAGTACAGGAAGAACTTTGAAGCTTGAACATCAACAACACTTGAAAAATAGTTGAGAGTTAAATAACAGCAATACTTGAAAAATAGACCTGAAAAACAGTTAATAGTACTGCACTACTTGATGTAATGCAAGACCTCAAAAGCTGAGCTGGCTTGTGCAGTAAGCCTGACTGCAAACAAAATAATCTTTTAGACATAGGGAAATGATACTTTTTGAAGTGGAAGCTCTATGTGTTGACCTAATCAGAAAAAGCAGCTACCTAGTCAACTTCAAGATGATTCTCTCTAATGAAAACTTCAAAGAGGCAGAAGGCCAGTTAATCTAGATAATTTAATAGTTTGAGTTAGAGCAAATTAACCTCAGATTAAATTTAACTGAAGCTCTTGCAAAAAAATCTTGGAGGATGTGGGTCAATGTTTGATTGTATAAAATACATTAAATATTAAGGCCCAAATCTTGCCAGTTAGATACATGGCTGAAAAATTTAAACATGTGCAGATGTCTGAACAGTCATACAGGAAGTTCCTCAGTAGTCCAAGCCTGTCCATGCAGAAGTTGCACCCAGGGTATCAATGCAAATGATATGATGTGTACACTTAGTTCTGAGCACTTGCCAAAAGGAATGCTACAACTGGTGAAAAATTTTTATTATAAGGTAAAACAAACTGAAACAAAATAGTACAATTGACAAACACCCCCTCCACCAATGTCCTAATAATTCCCAAACAAGATCTTTTCTGTATTTCCCTCATTTTCTTTGTTGCTTACAATCTCTCCCATGCTCTGTATTCATGTTTCATGTCATAGAAATTCCACACCTTGCCTTCCACAAGCTAAAAACTGATATGAACCTAGTTCTTTCTATAAGTTATGTAATCTTGATGAGAGGTATTTGTCTGCTTATCTGTTTCTCCTTCGTGAAGATCTATTGCCATGTGAATGCCTCTGAAATTATACCTTTTTCTTCCAAAAATGACACACAAATCAGTCAAAAGACAGTGGCAGCAGGTGTTCTGCTGCCTTTGATCTATTCAGGAACAATGTAGTGCTTATGACACTATTTCTGCCTATAGATGTTAAGAGGACCTGCCCATTTTGTCAGACTGCAGCAGGGAGTATCAGTAATGTAGCATGTAAGGCTTTTGGCCTTATCTTCATTTTGAGAAGAAGTTACCCTCTGAAACTGGAGTATAATACTATCCAAAGAACATTATTCTTTCTGTGGAATGTTGTATTTAATAAGGTTTGTCCCATAAACAATAGAAGTTTTTGAGGCACAAAATAACATTTGTGTGAAAGTGCTTGTTGCTCCAATATTGAGGCATAAGGAGTATATTCTGGATTCACATTGATAACACTATTGCCTTTGTTAGAAGAACAAATATTACAAAGGTTAAAGGGAAGAGAGTGCAATTCTACCACATCTACAATGTATGCCAGGTATTTAAATTGAATCTTTATTTTCTCTGAATGTTTTGATCTTTTGGCGTATGAAAAGTAACTACCATATATTTGACTCGATGGAAAGTTCCCCTTTAGGGTTTAGAAGGAAGCTGCAGAAGAAAAAAAGGATGATCCATTGTTAAATCTTCAAAGAAAAAGATTCAAGGATGAAAGCAAAATTGAGATACAAAAGGTGTTTTAAGGTATTTAATGTTTCAAAATGTGCTTCTGGTCCCTGCCTACTGACCAGTTTCAAACTTACTGTCTAAGAATTGAAATTTCAAAGGTGATTTGGAGATGCTGTTTTTTCCTGCATTAACTGATGTGGGGGCATATTACCCTTTAGTCTGAACACATGGCACTAAAAATATACATGTGTGGAGTGCTTTGTTTCAGAGTCACATTTTTCCTTTCATTTGCTTCTGAAATCAAAGTTTTTGTGTTCTTGAAAAGACTGAGCCTGTGTAATGTCATGCTTTGAAATACTGTTCTCTTGACATTGTAAGACCATGAAAGGTAGAACTTTGACTAACTGTATTATTCCTTCACCTTAAAGAGACATTGTCAAGTTTGCTGGACTCTAAATATGACCCATCTTGTTTTGTTTCCTTTACCTGTTGTTTTATTACAATGGTTATTCAATTTTGTTCTACATACAGTGTTTCAAAGTTTGATTTTTTCATAAAATTAAACAAAAATCCAGAAACATTTTTCAATTGACTTTTGCATAATTCAGATCATTGTAGGCAGGTGATTGCAGTGTGCGAACTTCATTTCAACTGACTAGTGCTTATCAAACAATGAGCAGAAGTGATTTAGAACAAGTTATGTCTTTTGATGTGTGGATGTAGTGCTGATCAAAGTCAGTGATAGCCATTCATGTGAATCCCAGGACAGGCTTCTCCCCCATTAAAAATATATTCCATCACAATAATTGTCAGAAACCCACCCTCCTTTTTAAGTGAATATAATTTTAATTTGACCTCTTTAAATCACAAATGCAAATCAAAAAACCAAAACAGATACTTCTGTTTTGAAACTGACTACCTCGATCCAACAAAACTAAATCCCTAATGTTTTAATTACCTATAATGATCTGCTTCACAAATTCTGTTTATTATGGCTCAGAAAATGGTCCTAGTGAAAAACATGCGCCACCTTTGTGCATGGTAAAGTCAGTGTGATATACAAGCACTATTGCTCAATAGGTCCTGCAACTGTGAAAGATACTTATTTTGAACCAATTCCTTTGTCACCTTTATCTGACTATCTGACTGCAAGTGCAGTTTAGATCTTGATACTTACCTGAGTTCACTTCAGTAAATAGTGGTATACAGCTGACAACTTGGTTTTTACTGATCAGAAAGTTGTAAAAGCACACTTATGTTCATGCTTGCTATATGTTGAAAATGAATTTTGGAAACTTAATGTGATAAGAAAACTTCTGACCTCAATAAAAACTGTTTGCTGCCTAATAGAAACAGGAAACACCCAAGGCTTCACTTTGAAGTCCCTCAAACCCAAAGATATGAATGAGTCTAAAATATCCAGAGTCCTATGTAACTACAATTATACCTCAGTGTCTGTGGTAGGCTTACCTTCCTGGCTGAATACGTATTAGATCAATGGTTAGAGAACACTATGCATCTCAAAAAATGTGCAAATGGGCCAATCCATGGAATATTCTGTTCCCATTCCCATTGCCCTCCTGAATAAACAACAAAGAGATAACTCCAGTGTTATTTGCCTCAATCTTTTTTGTGAGAGTGCATGAATATTGTGTTTGAGGGAGCTCTGTAACTTGCCAGGTCTTTAAAAGAAAAAAAAATCCTGCCACAGGGATGTGGATTAGGGAGTTGTAATAGATAAGCAGACAACTGAGAAATTAATCTCATTTCACTAATTACAGATTTAATCCCAGATTGGAGTGAGCTTTACCACAAAGTTTGGTGATGAATGAGGAAAAAGGAGAAACAATCTTCTTTGGTTCTACTATCTAAAATAAAATTGAAATGACACTTTTTTTTCAAATGAGAATACATTGCTGCCTTGTCTGGTACTTTCATTTCAGCTTTGTTAGATCTTTTGTTTCTTTGATGCTCAGAATATTGCACCATTTGGCTCTAAAACCTACATTAGAAGAGCATTAATTAAAGGCAGACACAGTGCAATGGAGACACTGTTAAAATTATGCTTGAAGGTACAATGTAATTAATTTTGTACAAGTGAAACATAAAAGAGAATGAAACCAGAGGAAATAGCAGCATATCCTCACAAAATGATAATGAGAAATACAGTTGCAAATCAGACAAAGTATGGAAGGGCATATGGAATAATCAGACTTCAAGAAAGAAAAAAAAACAAAGGGTAACCTGCTAAGTGCTCACAAAAATTAAGTGAAAAATATGTAACTCATGTTCAAGGTTCCTGGGTTTTGTTTTGGGCTGCTTTTCTGTGGAGTGTAAGACTTGTATTAAGTACCTACCAGTAACACAGGGATGTAAATTTTACATCATAATTTCCTGATGGGTATGTAAAGAACTGAGCATATGGCTTCACTTAAGAACAAGTTCTTTAAGTTTGCTAAGAAGATAATGGGTTGGGATCTGGGTTATGGTTCCCAGGTTGAAAATGAGGGCATCAGACAGTATTACAGTTAATTATGTCTGTAGAGGAGAAGAAAAAGGCTTCAGGAAGCAGCTTTATTTTAATTGGTCATTTTAAGTAACAATTAAACTTTTCCAATTCTTTTTAGAACCCCTGTGGTTCACCTTCAGTTGTGAGTGTTTTTCAGTAAAGGAGTTTAAAAGGTACAAAGATGTGGCTTGAACAGTCATCCTGTACTCCAGAGTTTAACTGAAGCCAGAGGTTTCCAAAGGTCTGCGATAACAGTTTTTAAGTTTAGCACAAAACAACATAAAACAGAATGAAAGATTAGCATATGTATAAAGATCTCTGTTGTGCACCGCGAATTTCTTTTGATGGCTAGGATTGCAAAATTGTTGGTTTGTCTGCAGAGCTTTCATTCTAATTGTATGGAAACTATATGTCAGGATGACCATTATATTACTATAGCTGTAGGAGGACAGTACCACTTGTGTGTTAGAGGGACCAGATTATAGAGGATGAGATAAATCTTTGGGTTTTTTCTGCTTTAGGTTTAAACAACAACAACAAAAAGCAACAAAAATAACAGAACATTGTCCCACACCCATTTGTGTGGTAGTACAGCTTAGCTCCACTAAAAGTTATGCAACATATGGGCTTCTGTCATCTGGGAGAAAGCGCAACTAGAAATTCTCCTAGCAAGTACCGCAGTGTTTCCACTGATGAACAAACATAGCAGATGTTTATCATGATTGAAGTAGAAACCCTGAAACTTGTGTTACAACATTGTATAGATTTATAGTACATTATCTCCCTGAAGACTCGATGATTATAACTTCTTGCCAATTTCAAAAGTTTCCAAAATGTGGTACCTACCCAAATAGGTTCTAATAGTTGGGTTTTCTTCATTTTAAGTTGGTGTTCCTCTTTTTTATTGTCTGGATAAGTCAGTTTATTGCTGGCCTCCAGTTCATCAGAACCAGGATGAAAAATGGCCCTCAGGAGCCAGTGGGAAGGATTTCTGGGTGAGGACCAGCCGAAGCCCTCCAGCTGTGGGTTAGAAAGGTGCACACTGTTTTCTCGAAAATAGCAGTTGAGCAACAGCATTCCCAGGTGATCAGGCGCAATAAACTTATTTAAAATATGTTACTTACAAGGTGGTCTGTATTTTGCAGCAATGAAAAGGACAATATAGGTTTCAAAACAGAGCATGTTTGAAACTGAAACACATTGAACTGTTTCCAGTGTATGTAATTATATTGACCAGTCCATACTTTTTTTCCCTCTGAAATGTCAAACCACACAATTTCAGAATCAAACTAAAGGAAAAATGTACAATGCCTTTTTTTTTGGCCTTTGTGTCAAAATTCTTAACCATTGCAATGCAAAAAATGTCTGATTAAGAGGAGGGCTTTATCAAGTGTGGTATGCAGGAAAAATATGAATATTCTTGATCTCTGAAGTTTTCTATTTTGTCTTTATTTCTTCAAAACTGTAGGAAGATTTCAGAAGGGCAGAAATGTTCACCCATTAATTTTTATAACTTTAGAGATAACTCATTTAACAGAAATGTAATCTTTATTCCAGTGTCAACACTTTCTAAGTTGTTTGCTATAGTAACTATCAATGTGTTACTGAGCAGTTATTTTTCTTAAAACATATCTCTCAATGTTCATTATTACACCCATAAAAATTTTCCAACTAAGTAGCATAACCCTCCAAGAAAATATATTCTTTACGGCTTATTTCTACAAATATGCTCCTGTTGTTTGGACTAAACATGTGTAGGAAATTGATTCTCTAATTCACTGCAGCTTACAGGTTTTTTTATTAAGAGCAAATTTTGTTTCTACCAATTAATCTTTGCAGTTCTTTTCTCTGCTACATGAGTGCTCACAGAACTTTGATAACAAGTAGCTCTAATTCATTGCTTCATGAAAAGGCCTTTTAATCCATTGTGTTTTATGCTATTTCCCTGAAGAAACTTAGAGAATTTCAAAGCAGTTGTGTTTTAATGTCATACAGGTAATATTTTGAAAGGCAAATATGTTTTGCTACTATTAGTGATGAGGGAATATCTCTGCCTAATAAAAATGCTGCTCTTAGTGTTACACTGAGGTTTTACAGACAAGTTAGGGAAGTTATGTGAAACTCTGGTTCGTGCAAGTATGATCAGAAGGGCTGGATTGCAGGAGGAGCATGCCTTCACCCACCTCTCCATTCCAGCTGCGTTTTAGAGATATGTTTTATGTAGCCTGTTGGATTACACAATAAAGGCAGTTAGCTTAAATAGCCCTGTAGAATTACTTTTCTTCACTGCCTCTAACCTCCTGGTTATGCTAGTGCTTCTGTGGTTGCTGCTACAGCCACTGCTAGTGTTAAATTCTGTCCCTCTGAATATTTGAGTAATGCTTTTACTACTGAATAATTCTTTGTCTTCATTGCAATTAAGTAGAAACAGTGTGTACCATTTCTGAAGCGTACAACTGTATGCAAAAAAAAAAGGTATTTCCTTACATAACAAACCCATAATATTTTGAAAGCCTCATCTACTGTGAAACTTTGAAGTAGATAAGCAATTTTTGTTGCACCTTGTAATTTTAGCTTCTAGCTCATGTAATTGATCTTTCCCTGTTTTGGCAATCTTACAATTATGGTAATGGACTTTGCTAAAGAAGAATTTCCACAGTAGACCTTTTACAAAAAGTACCTGCAGAAAAAGTGTTCATGTTATTTCTCATTGAAGAGGATGCTTGTGGTTTTTCCTGTCCAGTAAGGAAAAACTGGTGTGTCCAGTGATGAGGGCATGGCAATGAAATGCCCTGGTGGCATTGTGTTTATCCTAATTCTGTTTCTCAAGACCCCATGCCCAGCTGCTAATGAAATTGTGCACTGTCTTGTAGAATTCTTACAGTGACAGTTTTCATTCATCCTCTTGAATTAACACAAAATGAGTACTAAAGAGGCAGCAATGTTACTGCTGCTATTGAATAATATACTCGCTGAAGCAGCTGCTAAAGGCAGTGTCAATGGGGAAGGTATATCAAGCGCAGTATTCAAAACTTGCTGCCGTCTGGTCTCATGTGAATTTCTCACTTCATTCAAAGAAATATGCTTCACAGAATTCAGAAAGTTGTCTTCAATACTGCAGCTTGTTTCAAATTAGGTTGTGGTTGTGGCCACCTGTCATTACACTGCCAGCTACTATTAAACCATCAAAGCAGTATTTTAGTTGCTTTGATGTAGACTGGAATTGTATCTACTGCTGAATGATGATTAGATTAAATGTTACAAATGTATCCAAAGGGAATAGAAGCATTAGTCTGCTCTTGATCCACCACAATTTAATTTTAAGTGTTTCCTTATGTTTCTGTTATTGCTGATGCATTCCTTTGTATTTATACATGCTAGTACAGCAGAAACAGTCTCTTGGAATATCATTAAAAAGCTGCTATTAACAAAGTCAGTCTTATTAGTGGGATGTTTTGTACATCACAGCTTCCAGAAATAGATCAGTAGATAAAATTCAATGCAATTTTTCTTGTGTGTATTCCTGGAAACACTAGCTAAATCAGAAAGCTCTAGAAAATGGATAGTGGAAATGTCTTTTTCTTCTTTTTTAATTTAAAGTCTGTTTTTTAATAGATATAAAAAAATACAGAAGTCAAATGAAGTTCTTTTGTTTGTATTTGGTAGAGAAGTCTAGCTCTTACTTGACATCTACTGGCTTCATTCATACCATGCTTGTTTGATCAGTTAATATTAGAGTGTGGTATTTAGGCTTGGCCCCCCTGGCATCAATTTTATCCTTTGACAGTCTGAGTGCCCTCTTGCCACACATCAGCTTATATCAGACTCCCTTTGAGGATGCCAGGTCATCACCAAGGGTTGTTCCTGTTGGTGCATATGTGTGAATCACTCTTTAACTCACTTCCATTGTACAGATTTTGAGCACTATCCACTAACTCAGACTGTCGGGGGAATCCTTTCTGAAAAATGGGGAGTTTGTGGAAAAAATCCATTGAAATGATAGCAACTGCATCATTTACCTGCATGGTGATGTCTTGACAGTGTATTCATACAAGATCTCTTAACATGCCTGGAATAATGTTGGTAGGAGCCAAAATAGTAATATTTGGACCATCCTTATGGGAAGTAGAAGTGCTGAGAAGAGCATTGGTATGTTTCAACAGAAGACATCTTTTCCCTTATTGTGTGACATTTTACCATTTTTAGGGCAAAGAAAATGGTATTTGAAATGGTCTTTTGTGGCTACGTAGAGAAAGAACTAACTTTTATAAGGTGTATATGAGAAATCTGGGTTCAAGACATAGATTCGGACAGGAATTTGAACCTTTATCTCATATAAGCATCTGATAAGTTTTTCTGTTCCTAGACTGTCCAGACTAAATATTCTGCTTGTTAAAAAGTAAGAAAAGC
>NW_010127803.1:15338-34880 GCF_000699245.1 Pterocles gutturalis | reverse complement strand
AGGAGAAACTGAAAGAAATGCACTTTAAATCCTAGTGGTGCGACTTGTGCACAGATGTAGACCACAAAACGTTGCAGAAGAGAATTATTCCAAATCTGAATGGTTCTGACTGAACCCTCCACAGCACTGCAGTAATGAAAAAACAATTTTTACAAATTAGCTTTCATAGTAATAAGATAATTAAAGCTTTTAGCTGTTCCAGAATTGGTTTGTAACAAAAAAAAAAAAAAAACACAAACCCAAATCGTATCTGAATGTCTATTTGGTATTTATTTGAGCATGTGTCTAGACACTGACCATGGTCTAATGGTTCGTGTCTTCTAGAAAATATAATTGAAAACTAGATGCTAACAGCTCCTTCTTCTGGGAGTGCTACCTGTGTCTGGATTAATGGAAGTAAGACACCCATTAGTAGCTAATGCTGGACTTGATGCTTTTAGCAGAAAATCTGTCTGAGATCAGAGCCTGCAAACATCTGGATTTTTGTTTGAGGAGAAATTAATGTTGTGTAATTACAGAAGGGCAAAGATCCAACGAGAGAAATAGAGAAGAAAAATATTACTATAATGAAATGTCTGATGCTGCATGATGCATTTCCTTTTAGATAAGCAAGAACATTTTTAAGCTCGATTTCATGTTTCAATGTTTCTGATTTCCAGCAAATTGCAATAATACAAAAAGGTTAAGTATAGGCTTCAAATGAAGGCTGTTTTTGTGATTAGGGGTATAGAAAAGACAAATGTTTTTCTCTTTGTTTCTGGCTGATTGCAATAAAATGTAGACACAGAGCTATTTCTATTTAGACATTTTCTTTTTATTTTCTACAGCAAGAGTCAAGCATACTCAAATCACCCTTCCAAGTAGAACATTTACAAGATGTTCAGAAAGTGGCAACATTTTAATTGGGGTAGGTCATGGAAATCTTTCAAAATGATACATGAACAGGGCTATGCAGTTCATGCTGTGATTTATCTAAGTGAATTCCTCTCAACTGAAAATGGGTCAACTTAAATTGTGAAAAATTAAGAATTGTCATTTATATCAGTGCTGCTTCAACTTAAGTGGTCCTTGTTCAGTACAGTCCAAAACAGTGTGGACATGATATTTAGAGTCAGATGGACTGAATTTCACTAAAACCTATGCAAGTCTTGTAATTGACTCCAAAATAATTTGGAATGGTTGTGTTGTAGTGAAGCACATAATCGTATATCTCAAACATACTGAAGTAAAAATATGATTTTACACAGATCTTTGTGTGATCAGCCTGCAGTGGGGTGTGTCTTTCATGAAGGTTTTCATTTTCTAATTCCTATGTGAGAGGAGACTTGGAGAAACCATATCGTTATTTGTTTAGCAGATCTACATGGGAACCAAAACTGTGAAGTTGCATTTGCTTTTGAAGAAGAAATAAACTTGAGTTAAAATATGGTTTCTACTGAAAAATGTGGCAAAACCTCATCACTATTACATACTTAGAAGGGATAGGTGTGAATGTAAAGTAGTTGAAACTTATAAGATTGGAGTTTTTTAAACAAATTATCTCAGATTTTCTTAAACTGTGTGTAAGATTGCCATCAAATATTTTTCCTTACAATAGGAAGAGATAAGTAAATTCCAGATGCAAAATCTACCCTGTTTACATTATCCTGAGGTTACAAGAAATCTCAAATGATAAGCAGTAAGTTTTCCTGCGGAGGTTTAAAGATAAATGTTAACTCCTGCGACTGTTTTTCTACATAGTAAGAAGCTTTAGTCTGTTACTTATGCAAAGGATAATGATGGTCTATCCCATAATTCCCCAGGGCAGATTTGCATAGTGTGCTGGATAACTGATTTTGTGCAGGAATATCAAAGTCCCAGGTCTGAAAACTTCACCTCCCTGCTAGCAGTGAAAAGAATAAAAAGTAAGCTGTTTGCCCTCAAATTAAGGTGAAATGATGCCTTTCTCTATAGAGACTAGGGCTAGTAGACCCACCACTGGCACTTGTTGCGTGTACACATGAAGCTAATGAGCAGTATTAGGAAAACACAAAGGACCTCATAGTGACTGACTCTGTCCATAGAGACTTATGGAAGGCAAGCAAGCGTATATGAAGTGTTTCTCATGTATTCCAGTGTAGCAGTCAGCCTTCTGTTGGGAGAAAGCATCTATTTCAGCTAGTGGTGGCAGGTGGTAAACACATTTAATACATACGTATATATTTTATACCAACTGCAGTGGGACCAATCTTGTTGTCTGAATTTAGGAGTTACATCAGTAAATAATAAGCAGTATCCCCTGGACTCACCCAATCTTTAATGTGGCTCTGTTCTGCTAGATGTGATGTTTTAACCACACGTTCTGTCTGTATTTTCAGAATAAGTAAATATGTAAGAAAACGAACAGTTAGTCTCAGTAGCCCTAATCCAATGGGATTTTAGTATCTCTGTAATTTCCAGGAGGAAAAATAAATAGCTCATTATTTGAAACAGGAAAAATAATGTCTCCTTAATGGCAATTTAGATGAGTTTCCTTCATTGCATTTACTTCCCCTGTATTAGTCTGGATTCTATGACTTAACCCTGCTGAAAGTAAGGGTATCTGATACTTAAATTTTAAAGTAAGACAAATTTATTACTTGCTCCTCTTAGTTTCCACATTACAAGAGAAGGGGTTTTTGAGTTTCTTTTAACAATTTTGATGCCATAATAATGTCTCTTTGGATAGCTACTGTCTATTATGTCCTTCACTTTTACAGTCCAACTCAGCCTTGAACAGTTTGCTACCCATCAGTAAAGTTTATGCAAGTGTTGAACTGAAGTGGATGTATTTTTTCTCACTATAGGAATCTTCTGCTGTACTCATCGCTACTTAAAAAATGTAAACACACCTTGGTGTGCTAAGGCCTTCACCTGAATGACTCTTTTCTACAGTAAGCAGTGAATGTATGGTATACATGAAAGAATGGTATTCAAAGGCTAGAATGTTAGCTGCTGTGAAGGCAGTCCATGGAAGGAGAGTGTCCTGGTTACATGAGATATTAGCATAAGAAAGAGGTCTCAGAGCAATGGAAATATTAGGAGAATCATACTCTTCTTCTTGCTTTATGGTGTACGGCTTCCTTCTTATACATCATCACAACTAGTTCTCGTTGTTAAAAGAAAATGTGTTTCTTAGTAGCAGTAGGACGGTTGTTCATGAGTGATGCATGGGCTCAGGTGTTGAGCTTTCTTACCCTTTTCTTGGATAGTGTGGGTTTCTTAATTTGATGTGATCTCTGCTATAAAATGTTTTATTTTCTCATTTTAGGAAAGACATGAAAAGAAAAGGCCCAAGTAGCTGGACTTTAGTAGTGGGTCTGTCATACTGAGTTCATCATACTTGAGGAAAACTAAAAATACTAAGAATAGCCTGCTAAACTAGGGAATTTCTAGTTTATTAATCAATAATGAGAGGAAGAAAAGACTATTATCCAAACCCAATGGAATTGTGCATAGCCTAGGCATTAAAAAAAAAAAGCATTTGTTATAGCTGGAAAATAAAAAAAACCCCAAGAGACTGTCAATTTTAAAGGATGATAATGAACAGAAAAGTAACTATAAATATGACAGCTTAGTGTTTTGTGCTCATTCCTTCTCAGTGACCTCCATAGCAGATCTATAACATTTACAAGTCAAGATTTTTGTGACAGTTGTACAAACAGAAATACACATTCCAAAATTAAGGTATGTTCTGCCTGCTTCATATTTGGATCAATGGGATAAGTGAAAAGTGCTTTGTGTCAGTTATCCAGTTTACTGTGGTAGAAAAGGCTGATTTTTCTTTTTTGTAACCAGGAGGTTATAAAAGACCATTAGCAATTACAGTAACTTTCTAGTTTTTAAACTGGAAGTCAGAGTATGGAGTCTAACAATCAGCTACAAGGGAACAGGTAATTTAATTGTCTCACAGGAGTAAAACACTAACCAAATCTCCAGCTGATATAAACAGTTCTATTTACATGTCTGATTAAATCTGCTATCGCTCTGGCTTTTTGTTTTGAGAGATGATCTGTAAAATCTTAACAAGTCAGAAGGTTCAAGTGTTAGGACATCTGGAGACTCAACTACTAAGGATTTTGATGCCTTCAGGAGATCTGAAGCCTGAAAGTTTCCAGCTGCATTGTAATCATCTTCAAATCTGTAATGCTTTTCCCCCATCTTCTTCTAGACATTTTTACCACCTTGCATATTATAGACTGTTCATTGTTGTTCACAAAGACCTTAGATCATAAATGGCAATACTCAGCACTTTTACTTTGGAGTAAATTGTTGGGTGAGAAAGATTCATAGCAATTTTAATCATATTGTCAAAACCAAGATAAGCTAATGTATCACGTTGAGGGCTTTTTCCAGTTGTATGACTTAATTATTTGTGTATTGGGCCCACAACAAAAATAATAGCTCTGCCGTAACAATGTTTTTAAAACTTTATTAGTACAGTTTGCCTTAAGATAAAAATAAGTAATTACCAGCCCGTTAAAAACTGACAGGTAACTAGTTACAAGGAAGATGTTGTCAAGTTATTTCAACGAAGTAAAATCAATCTTTTACTGTTATTCTTAATTAAGGTAATTCCAGCTTGGCTCTTATGCAAAGCTTATTTGGAATTCAGAAAAAATAAGCCTTGGAAAATAAACTATACTGCTATAGTGTATGGAGTTTTGCAGCTGAATAGTTAATTTTTATGGCCATTCATAATAAAATGTAAGGCATTGGATGACAAATATTTCTGAAAATCTTCCCATTTTATTTAGACATTACACATGAGCTAGATTTTTAGAAGATCTGTCTGCCTTAGTAGATTCATCACTGAGGGCTGCCAAATTCTGAAACTGTCAAAGATCTGGTGTTTGAGTGTGGGTGTGTTTCTTTGATTCTGAAAGAACTAGAGAGTGGAAACGAGCTACCCCTAATGCATAATACAACATCAGTAACTTCAGTCCAAATTTGCAGCAGTCACTGACTCTGCTTCTAGCTTTCACACTGCTGAACATTTGCTTTTGTGATTACAATAATGTGACTCCAGAATTCACTGGGAATTCCTAATGCACATGCCTTAATGTCTCATTTTCAGCACCTATCACAACAGTAAACTACTTAAAAATTGAGCTAAATTAGTTCATAGCTAAGTTATAAGTATGAAGATACAGTCTGTATCTCTTCCAGTGGAAGGTTATGCTTTATTTCTTGCCTTGAGTTTGTTCGACCTTGGAGATGTGTTTTATAGTGTCTAGAATAATAAACAAGGAATATCTCATTTCTTAAATTCCAGAAAACTGAATATTATTATGAAATTACTTCAAAATCTAGTCCGGTGATTTTTATGTAAACGAACTTTTGCCTCCACTTGTGTGGAAAGGACAGACATTTAATTGGTTAGAGGGATGAATTATTTGATGCAGTGCTTGGGTAACTGTTTCAACCTTACACAGCCTACAGAGCGCAGTCGGGGAAAAAAAGTTTGTCAGGGAATTGTGGCACAACAGTTGAATCAAATTTGGAGCTTACTTAAGGCTGTCAATGAATATTGCAGTATCATGGATGCAGAAAAGCATTACGCAGTCTGGTATGCAGAGATTTCACAATGTGTTGGAGTAAGTACAAGAGTTACATATGCAAACACGGAGATGATTTTACGTTGTTTCTCATGGAAAGTAGTTATGCTGATGGACTCTAGACTGTAGTAGGAGACCCAGTGAATAGGCAGATGTTGGTATAAACAGAAGCACTTCGGTAGGACAGCAACATAATAATGTACATGTAAAAAGTTTATGCTTCAGGGGATTGACTTCGGTTTTCAGTGTAAGCTCAGTGATCCTCTTTCACCATATATTAGGTGTGCCAACAAAAGCATTTATGTATTTTGTTTTTTTGCAGCCAATCTGACTCTGCTAAGACTTTTCAATCAGTATGCTACTACATAATGACATTCCGTGTTAACTAATGTAATTGGTATAGTGCATAGTCCTTGAACTTCACAGCAGCTCATTAACAAATTTGGGATTATAAGGAAAAGTATTCGTAAATTCTTTTCTCTTTCCTTCTCCCCCATCCCTTGTGATGCTGATGTGTTTTCTTGTTGCAACACATTCTTTAGTGCTTGTCTTTACAATGTTTTGCACGCACCCACCTTCAGTGAATCCACCGGATCTTCTGTGATGTAATATATAAACATTGCTAGGAAGCTTTCTCTTCAAAATAATTACACTCATTGATATTTGTTTATTTGCAGGGACTGTTCCATATTGTGTCTGTTTACCTTCAATCTAATTTTATTTTGATGGACTAGAATATCAGCCATGCTGTTCTCATGCCTGAAGTTAATGTATTCATTAGTTATAATTGCTTCCAATGTGTCCTCACCCATCTTAATCTTCTGGTTACTTAATGATTCTGATTGGATGTTCAACACTTTTATCTGGGTTAATTTACTATTCATAGTACAATGATGGATTATTCATTTTGTTACCCAGATTACAACTGTAAATGGAGTTATACATCATCAAAGAGAGCACCACAGAATCATTTAGCTAAAAAATGCCTTCTAGTTATCTTGAGGCAGCAAAGATAGTCACATGAAAACTTTGCGGCGGGCGGTACTTCCTCTCCGAAGATGGCTGAGTTCATTAGCCTGCTATGAATTGCCATAAGATTCTGTAAATGCTACTTTTAAACAGTTTTATGTGCCTAAGCATGCACATGTGTGTACAAATTACATTGAGGGAAACTTAATAAATTGTAAAACTAAGTGAATGGTAGTAGTGACTTTATAAAGGGCAGTGGATTGGAGCTTAGAACTCTGTTCAATACTTTGGTGGATTTGAGGTGAAAAAAACATTAAAACCTTTAGATTGGAGCCACAGAGAGAAGATGCCTCAAGTCTAACGTCTCTATTGTCATTAATGTAACAAGCCCCCAAGCTATAGTAGTGCTGGCAACTGATCTATTAAAGATAAATATCAGACTTTCTCTGGACTAGTCTATATTGGGTTTCAGAGTAATATGTGAATACCTTTAGGAGTGATGTAACTAGTATCATAGAAATATAGAATCATTATATTTTGGCATTTCTTGCCATCAGAAAAATCTGAGTTTTGTACTTACTGGAAAAGATGGTAAAATTGTGATGTTTGTTTATCTTCATGGATTAAATTTTTTTTCAGATTGAAGATTTTTGTAGATTGAAGCAAAAAAGAAACTGCTGACAATAAGTGTGTCCCAGACAGTTTTGAACACAATTTAGCTTCTGTGAATTGTGCAGATTAGAGTCAAGTGAGGACTGGCAGGATAAACTACTGAGGCGGGTAAAGATGGAGCTACAAAAATAGAAACGTAGGGAGCTTTTCAAAATCAGGAAATCGGCACAAAGAAGGAAAAGATCTCTGTAAATTCTGTGCCACCCAATATTTCCTCAAACTCTTGTACATAAAGTATTGGTTATATACATTTCCCCTAAAAACAAAGGCTAGAAAATGTGAAAACTAATCTAGTATATTTCAATATCCAACTTCAAAAACTGTGGAGCAAAGGATCTCTAAGAGAAGCCATCTATTAATTAGATATAATTATTTATTCAGAACTACTTCTTTCTTGGAGGCTCATTGCATCACCTTTCTATTCAAAAAAAACCTGTATTGATTCTTCCAAATGTTCTTAAATGTTAGCAGGAAAACACTACTCAGAAAATTAGTATTTTCATTTAATGAATACCAAACCCTCTCTCACCTATTGTGTACGTAGGCATCAGGTTTCTTGAATTTCCACATTCTGTAAATATCTGAGCATTTGCACTTGCTTTGTAGAACAGAAGTGTTTCCTCCTACTGATTCAGAAGATCAAACCGGATGAACACTATAGTTCTTTGCTCCTAAGACTGATGACAGTATGAACTAAGAATCGGTAAAAAAAATCACTGAGGAATTGAGAATTTTTACAAGCTTTTTCCAAAGATGCATAAATTTAACGTAGAACAGATATTCTAAAAATTCAAAAATACCCTCATTAATCCCTACTTTTTAATGTCCTCTTTCATGCTTGCAGGAGTACATGCATTTAATTTATTCTCCAATGTCATCAATTTTCTTCAAAGATGTATTTCTTTAATTAAAATAGTTGTTATAGCTGTCACTGATACAACATCATCTTTAAGTTCCTCTTGGGTAGCATTTGCAGACAACTATTTGTTGGAAGTATGACTTGTCAGTTTGGCATTTGAAATCTTATAGCATTCTGGGACCATTTCAGTGCCTTCACAAGTGAGCCTAGGGAAAAAAAAATGCATACAGGAAGTCTTTCATTGCTGCACTCTTTATTAAATGCTGTATAATGTTACCTGCCAGTTGGTGAGTAGAAACAACAATTTGATAAATGTGTGGAGAGACGGTAGAAGGCAATGGGGGAAAGCAGCAACAGTGCTAAGGAAGTCCTGGAATTTATATGGGTTTTACTCTGACCTGATATAAGGTCCTAGCTATTTAGCAACAAAATAAACTAGTGGGGTTCCTTATCAAGTTTCAAGCTTTTGGGATCTGATTTTCTTCTTGTGATGTAAACCAGGGGTAACACTATGGTAACTACAAATAAAATAAGCTAATGGCTGCATCAGTGGGTCACACGGGCATTTTGTTTTCTCAGAGTCCAGTGGTCAAATGCATTTGTTACTGAGAACTGGGTCAGGCTCTGAATCAGCATAATTGATAAAAATCTGAAAGACATAAGAATTGAACTAGACAGTAAGGCAAAGAGAGAGTAGTGTAGGAAATCTTTTCCCACCCCTGGAGACTATTTTGAAAGAAGATGTAGAAAAATTTTCACAAAAATCTCTAACAAGTCAGAATTCAATCAAAATCAAGAAGGAATATAAAAGTGAGAAAGTCTGAAATAAAATATTAAACCCGTAGTAAATTCTGAAAGAAATCCTGGAAAACTAGATTGATTTGATGCCAGTAGTCATTAGGCTGAAAGACAGAACATGTCAAAATAAGAGTTTAATGCAAGAAGAATCAGTGCAGCACGAGGAGTTTCTTGGGTTTTTCAAACCTAAGTGGATTTATGGTAAATGATGGACAAACTTAGATTTAGTTGCCTTTTTTTTTTTAGTCCCCCAAATACTATTTTAAACTGTCAGATTCTGAAATCCTGTATTTAGTGACATACCTCTCAATTTCAAGAAATCTAGTAAAAAAAAAAAAAAAACAAAAAAAAAAACCAGGATCAGAATTCTTGCTCTACATAGGAAGCAAGAGCAGCCTTTGTACTTATGTGTGCTTCACTTTCAGTGCTCACAAGGAAAGCATTCATGTTGCCTGCAGATGCACCCTGCTTGGAAAATCACTGGCTTCATAGAACATAATAGGCAGAGAGATGAAGAAAAAGCATGTGCAGAACTTTCAACAAATGCCTTCATTGTCCTTTGCATCCAACTTGCTGTGTGTTTGGCAAAGCCCAGGGGACAGTCTCTGATCACATCGAGGTTGTGCCTGAGGCAGGACTGTGTATGGGGACGTTTTACCCGTTTGCTGTACTATGTGCTAGCAGCTGACCTGGCACAGGTTTTTGGTGTGTTTGGCTTTTTTGTTTTTTTTTTCTGGGTTTTTTTGGTGGGGTTTTTTTTTGTGGTGGTTTTTTTTTTTTTCCCTTTAGCTTCTAACCTTAGGGGTAGTGAGTTTTGGTTCAGAAAGCAGCAGTAAGCACAGACTGAGTAGTGATTTAGAAGGGACATAATCTTGCAAGAATGTAAAAGATAGCAAGTCTGGTGGATTTGGGGATCTTGATCCCTTGCAAAAGCATGCCTGAAAAGCACCAAAATAGAGCAGGCTTCAGTTTTATCAACATCTATTTCTTTTCATTCTGAGATTGATCCCTTTTTGAGTGTCACAGGAGCATTTAGGAGATGCTCTGACTTGCCTCCCAGACACCTTCCATGCAGGTTCTTGTCACATTTGTTTGTATTAGTAAGAACTTTAATGTCTTGCATCAAGCACAATTTTACTCAAATACATAGTTACATACATGCTTATGAATTTTCAGGATAAGAGCCCAGATAAATAGAGTTCTATTATTTATTAGTTCTATTAGCTACTTCTTCTACTTAGTAATCTGTGATCTGAAAAAGAAACACTCATAATCTGGTTTGGCTAATAACATTAAAAAAAAAAAAATCTAAAACTCCATTACTAGGATTTGGTGACCTTAAAAGGAACAGCACCTGATTAACTGATAAGGAAATAAACAGAAGCAGTATAAGGTGACCTTTAAAGAGCAGCTCATGAAAATCCTTTAAAACATTTGGACACATTTCTATGCAAAGTATATGTCAAGAATATACTTTCTGTAGTTGTACTCCTCATTCTATGTTACTGCTTTTCTGACACCATGGCATTAGGGTTTTGTGCTATGAATTCCCTGTAGCTCCAGTGTTTCACAGGCTATGTAACAAAACGTGGATTTGGGATTACAATCGCAGTCTTGATAACCAAGCACTTATGAGTTATCGCAGTATTCTTGTTTCTTTGAATGGAAACTGTATTGATGTAATCATTTAGCTTATGAAACATGGAAAGTTTTATTCACTTTTTAATTTGATCCATGAAATACTTTTACAGTGAAGCAGTGCCATTAATGGATATGCCATAAAAGTGTTAGAATCAGACCCAAAATTTCTGTTAACTCTTCATATTGCCTCTTTTTTTGGATTATCTTATGAATAACAAAAAATATATTAAGAAGCTATACGGTATTGTTCAGCCACAGTTCTTAAATATGGGCATTCAAAAGAAAACTTTTTCTTTTCAAAAGATCACTTTTTAATGCTTGTTTGCCAAAGGGTTGGAATGTGGATCCATGAATGTAATCAAAGCAGAAGTATTAGAAAATATTTTGGAATCTTTTTTATTTACCATGGGATAAATTATTATGTATTAAATCTGGCCTCTTGGATATGAGATTGAGCACAAGGAAACAGGTTAAAATGGAATTTGTTTTTGTATATATGTGGTTTATCAGAATTCGAAAATGTGATATGTAACCACTTCTACTTCAAGTAAGGATTTTCTTTGAACCTTTTTGGTGACTTTCAAGTAGTAAAGTACTGTGAAGTAAAATAAACTATTTTTCCCTATGAACAGTGAATTTGCCCTTTTAGTCAGATCATCTGCAAGTTTTTGTCTAGATAGAAAAAACAGAGGAAAATAGGAATTTCTCAGATGTTTGAATACACATCTAAAACTTGCAATTTCCTTGTAGTTTTTAATATGAAAATCTGAATATTGTAGAATCTATTTTTCATAACATAGTTGTAGTTATGAATAAGCAGTAACACTTTGTTGTTTACATTCCTTACACTTTCATTACCTTACATTTTTGCTCACTCCATTGCTATATGCATCCACTACTCTTCTCCTGGTTTGTTTCTCTGAACTGATGCTGACTGTCAGCAGTATGCTGGAAGTCAATACTTTCCCATCAGAACTCAAGAAACACCAAAAACTTCAAGAATAATTTAAAGGCCTCCAAAGGTGCAACAACCTGTGTTCTTTCTCCTTCTTTGTCTGCACTGAAACAGTTGCCTCAAAAGAACATGACACAGATCTGAAATGCAGGCAGGTCCTTCCCCTAATTTGCATCTAAGTGTAAAATATTTGTATATTAAATTTAATTCAGTGCAAAGGTAAACCAGGAAAAGATGGTTACTATCTCACAGATTATATTTCTCAATTTATTTTTCAAGCTGGAAAGGGATCCAAGAGCTCCTCATCTCCCAGGATGTTGCTTTTTTCTCCCCCAGAAAAAACCCCTTATGTGGCCAGTACAAAGAGAATTGTTTATGGCTTTCTGAGCGAATGCCAAGAAAAAAAAGAACCAGAAAACAAAGACAAAACCCTTCTTGAATTTGCTACTTTAATTTTCTGACAGTTTGTCACACAGAAGCATAAAAATCCTAAAAATTCAGTTTATGTGTTTCCTTTAAAACTGGTTCAAAAGCTAAGTGTGCTCTAGTCTTTGAAGAGACTATAATCTGGGTTGAAAGGGTAAGAGGAAAGCATATTAGAAACTTTTTTTTCCCTGTTGTTTTCTCTTAGAGATTGAATGGGACAAATCATCACAGTACTGTTCTCTCAAATGCAATTGAACATCTGCCACAGGATAAGGACTGTCAGGGTTTATGCTTCTGTCTGTAGAAGTTTCACACAATAATTGCTACTTTTCCCTGGCACTTGCTGTTCATAAAATAATGTTACCTCTGGTTGCCCTCTTTCTCTTTTGTCCATCTCTTATCAGCCAGCCTTCGTGGCTTCTTTCCTACTTCTGTCTTTTGTAGATCCTAGCTTTTTCAAGACCTTTTGTTTTCACCATTTTGATAACAACAGAAGTGGAACTCCCCGAGGTGTGTGTGTGTGTGTGTATATATATATTTAAAGTTTCTTCCCATATTACCTGTATTTATTTTGTATTTTATTTTGCTTTCATAAGGAAATCAGTGGTGACTGTCCAGTTACCTGTGTCTGTCAGGTTCCCCCCTCAAAACTTCTGAGCCACTTACAACCAAAGGAGATTAACAGGTATTGTAAGAACAAACATAAATTCACACTTTCATTTTGGCCAAGTAACATGCACATATTTTCCAGCCTATGAGCATTCATCTAGCACTTAGCCTATAACTCAGAGATATATATTATGTATATTATATGTATAAATGTAAATGTATGCATGTTGGTTTATGTAGTTTTTGTGGTACATACGTGTACCACGCTGTTGTGGTTTGACGCTTGGCTAGCAGCGAACACCACACAGCCGCTCAGTCTGTTACCAGCCTTCTCAGCACAAATCCAAAACGCAGCCTCTCACTAGATACTATGAAGAAAGTTAATTCTGTCCCAGCTGGAACCAGGACACACATTATAGTATACATCAAATATAATAAATAGGTATTCAAATAATAAGAGAATCACAGGAAAAGTTATGCAAAATAGACATTTTAAGTGTAGTGAGGGCTATTCAGACAAGTAGCTGTTGCTTAATCACATTCTCAGCAAAGTGAGGTACAATGACTAATGGTCTTTGCAAAAAAAAAAAAAAAAAACCAAAACAAAACTTGGTGGTATCTGTCACAATGTCCCACAGAAGTTTACTACTGGGAATGCTACTTCATGGAATAAAATTGGAACAAGGCAGATAATTTAGATATCTAGAACAAGCCTGCTACAGATAGAAGGTACAAATATTGAAGTACTCTGCTGCTCCTGTGTTTAATCAAAACATGTTAATGTAAAATATGCATTTCAATCCCAGTCATTTCATTTTGTATATATATGTATTGGTAAAATAAATATAGGTCTAATATTGTTTAATAAAAGAATAACAAAATGATTCCTGACATAATCACCTTTAAGCTTACCCCTGACCTCATATATTTTAATTATGCATAAGAGATCCTGTGCAACACGGAGCCCTTCATTACCTGTAATTCCTATTTTATAACTTTTTTGTTTGATCTGTTCCAGGATTCATTCTGAAGAAATTCAACAGAATAAATTATCATTCTCCCCAACCATTTGACTGTAGCTTTGAATATATAATGTATCCACCCATGTATATTATTTATGAAAGATTGATTATTCTTTCATCTCAATATCCCTTTATGCCAAGAGAATTTCAGATTTAACACTTTCCTTCCTAGACATAAAGATTAGCTGTCCGAATGTGTGACTGCATCCCACACGGGCATATCAATGCTAGCTGAAAGCTCATCTGGATATGTCAATGTGAGCTGCAGTTACACTTTTGACTCATTGTAGGCTACTGAAGATAACTCAAGGGACAGGAAAGAGAATAGGTGAATGGATGACTTTGTTCTGATCTATGCCCTGATTGATGAAACGTGTGCTCTTAAAGCTGGATCAACATAGAATTTTAAGTTAAACCTTTGGCTCTGATTTACCACTTTGCTGCACCAGTTTTAAACCAGTAAGTGAGCTGAAACTAGTCCTGAAAATCAAGGAAAATGGGGATAAACATGAACTGAAGGTACACAGTTGGAAGCCATTTGGTTTTCACTGGATTTACTACATTTCTGTAAAAAGAATGAAAATAAATAAAATGAACATTTGAGTTGGGAAAATTCTGCATTTGCTTTTACCTCCAGGTTTTGGTAAACCTGAGAGATCTGTGTTTCTCAAGGACAGATGGCTTCGTTACCACTTACACCACACTGCTCTCACTTGACAAATTTAGTACCAGACAGAGTAAGATGGTGTCTCCTTATCAAACAGTGGTGAAAAGTTCTGTCTTGTGAATGTGTCATCATCCTTTAGAATGTTATTGGGATGGTCTCACAAGAAAGGGTAAATTAAATATGCTTTCTTTTGGTACAACTTTTCAAACGTTTGAACCCACAGAGTTTTCAGACACTCAGTTCAGATATAATTTTGGTTCCTTTCTTAGAGTACTGCCCCAGTTACTGGTTATGCACGGATATAAGGAATGAAAACTTAGGATGGCTGAGAAATCTAGGAACACTATTTAACTATACCCCAAGGTTGGGGTTTTTTATAGGTACATTTTGTGGTTTTCTTCCTGTTTTTTTTTTTTTTTTAGAAACTATTTTATCTCTAATCTGTCAAGCTTAACTTGAAAATGGACAGTCAAGAAATAGTTAATGTTGTAATTCAAGGATTAATGTCAAAGGTATCATTTAGGATACCACTACTGCTTTTTAAAATGTGTCTATTTGTCCTGTTAGGTGTTCCTTCATAAGTGTTTTGTCAAGCACTGAGCTTTGCAAAACTTGCAGCTGTTTTAATTTTTGATGACTTTTCTAGTGGTCGGTTATTTTCACTCCCTTTTTATCTTTTCTCTTCAGTAATTATAATTATTTGTTCATACTTTTTGTAGAAAGTCTGTTTCAAGTTCCTGGGCAAAATAATTGGGTTTGGTTTTTTTTGTTTTGTTCTAAACCCAGTTTAAAACCAAAATATTTTCAGATCAAATGAAAGATGGGTTTCCTAAATGGTGACTTCAAAACTATACATAATACAAATGTCATAAGGAAAGAAATTTTGTGAATGGTGGATTAAAACTGATTTAAAGATATGGAATAAAAATATTTTCATATTATGCTTCTTTGTGAAGGGAGGAGGTTCTTTTTGGTCAAAATAGCTCTTGATAGAAAGCTGAGAGGCTGCTGCGGGTTTTGGTTAAAAATGAATCAAAGTTTCACCTAACCCTGGTTTTGCATTTTATGACAAAAACATGTTGTCAGGTTGTCCAATAAGATTATCTTTTGAAATGTGTTGCCTAAGTAATAAGTAGAGTAGAAATTATTCAGTCATCACCCTGTCAAGGACTGCATGATTCCAACTGGCATTTTGGAAGATGACACATGCAAACTAAGGCCCTAATTCTGTAAAGATACCACATTCTCAAGTTTATACACAAACAAAAACGGTAACTTCCATGGGACCACACTGGAAATAAACTTTGCTAGCTGTTTTCCTGCAAGGTGGTGCAGTAAAATTAACTCCTATATGTATAATTAACTATGTATGTCTTAATTCCTGATGCTGTGTTCTTATCAATTGGAGATAGGAAGACAATACAATTTGGTAGTCTGCATGCTTGCTTAGAGTTCAGAGGAACAGATTTTTTTTTCCAAACCTGCCCAGTATTTGTTGGTTGACTTCAGTAAGTGACTTCAGCTCACTGTGCCTCACTCAGTTTCCTCCTCTTTAAAATTACTCCTAGCACCTCCTGCCCAAAACCACACAGAGCACCATCTGCAGTGAGTGCAGGTCTTTCATTGTTTTTCAGCAGTAAATAGTTCAAGAACATCTGTAATATCAATAGCGACTGTCACAGGGAATACAACAGTATTTCACTGCAAGGGTATGCATTTGCCTTTCATAATTAAATTGCAGCAGAATGTGTGTGTTCCTGGTGAATATATTGTCCACTAAAAAGAGTGGTTGGGATCTAACTTTGTATAGCTCTTGTAACAAAAACCTTTCAATGCTTTTAATTTTTGGTATTTTGCATCACTTGGTTTCCTTATTCCATCAGTCTAGAAAGTTTGTCCCATATCTGTGTCCAGTCATCTAATTTTCTTTACTTCGGTTAGGTATTGGGGGGGATGGGTTTGGGTTGTTTTTAAGATTTCTGCCCTGTTGAAATTGTTATAGCTTTTTCCAGGAACAAGAATATTTCTTTATTTTTACTGCATGCAATGCAGTTCTGCAGTCATATGAAGAAAAGTTTTCTGTGAGATTTGCCATGTAAACCAAAGGCAGGCAGTCCCTTCGTTAGTAATACCTGCGCATGACTTAATCTGATTCACCAGAGTTAAACTTAGCTGAAGTAGTTTGTGGCTAGGAGGCTGTTATTCCTCCATCACAGAGATTCTGAATTGTGATATTTGACATTTCTGGCTGGGGATCTTGTCTTCTACAAACAGTTGATGCTCAGACATAGGCTTTTGGCTGGCTGTACTGTTCCCATCTGTTTCCATGGCATTGTTCCTGCTCGCAAGTTGATATGCCAGCTCTAATAGGGCAGAAGTGCCAACTGTAGATTAGTTTGGATAGGTGGACTCACTTATGCTATAAAAGCCCTGTCTTATGCAAGAATTACCCCCTCTAGAACCTTAGTGTCATGCATGCACTGTGCTTTTTTTCCCTGTGTTCTTGCTAGTTTGTCTCTGTATGGTACCTTTTCTTCCTAAAGGTTCTCTCAAACACTCTGAAGTCAAGGATGCCCCCAGGCATTAGTCCGCCTCCATCAGCACACCCTCTGAACTGGAGATGGTGTTGAATTCAGCTCCAGTGAATTATTTCCTTTGTTTTAATAACTAACCAAGAATGCTGTGGTTGATTATGATAGCACATCCTGTTAGTTCTTAATATATCACACTGATTCTCTTACTGCATGAACATTGTCCTATTTCTTAAACAAATATTGCACTACCATATGTTTAGTTATTCAAAGAGTAACTTTGTAAGTAACTCTGTAAGTAAAGGGCTTTCTTTTCATGTTTATAATTAAATTTATGTCATTTGTTCTAAGGTCTTGAAGCCATTCTAATTGATCCTGAAGCTCTTTAAGGTTAAAAGTTTCATTCTTTCAAATGATATCCATTTTAATAATTTATCTGTTACTCTTCTAATATACATTTCTTTTTGAACTTGTCTTATCTTTCAGGGGAAAAGGCAGTTAACAATGAGAAAAAATGTATTTGCAGTCTTAGGCTCCTTTGTCTGTTTTTTCCAAAGTACTTTCTATTCTATCCATGCTTTTGGCAAAGCCTGAAGAAATTTCTTGTTTTGGGTGCACTTGAGTTAAAGTTTGTCAGCATGATATTAGATTTAGCCATGCTAAAGATGTGTAGCTCAAATTTCCATGTCGGTCTGCTCTGTTCCTAGACAGATTCTGAAGCAACTTGCAAGGTCTCCTGCCATTGTGATAGCACTGGTGCAGCCTTCAGTAGTATTTTAACTGTGGTTATAAGACTGAAAAATCAGTGAAGATGGAGTAGTTTTAAAAAAAGAAAAAAGGGTTGTCTAGAGAAATAGTTATAAACAAACTGCGTCATTTATTTCAGAAGGAAAATGGGCTTGCTCCATGGAAAACTAAATACCTGTAGACCAAGAAGGAGACTAGGCAGTTGCTCAGGGTATATTAGTTTGCAGTAGCTCAGTATCTCTGCCTCCTGCTCTGTTAATGACGGTCTCTGTCTCTCAATTTTATTCTTCTACTGAGATTTTTTGTATTACCTTTTCTTTATCCTCTCCATTCAAAATAAATTACTGGATCATTATTAATTGTGAATTAGTAGTTCTGAAGTTGAAGAGACCAGCACTAAAACTCCTCAGGACTGAAGTAAACCCAAGGCTTTACTGCTTCCCCACAACATTCCTGGAGATTTCTATTTGTGCACCAGTTTTCAGCAAGGAGAAATGCAGACTATACCCTTTAAAAACCCAGTTTCTCTTAGACTTTTGTGCACATGGAGAAGAAATGAGCCTCCTCCCAAGATACCACGTGTGCTTCAAGGGTTAACAGAGATGGGGAAACAAGACCAAGAACAGATTCCAATGTTCCATTCCAGCTTTACTCTGCAAGTGAAGCTAGACCAGCAAGTTGTTAGTCTCAAGAACATGTTTTTCCTTAGTCCTTACTTACATATAATGGGATTAGCTAATCAGCCTATAACAGTCTTCACTGACTAATATACAAAATTGTAGAGTGCATTGTTCTGTTATGGAGCTTTATGGAAGCAAAAGGTAATAGCTATCCAACTGTGACTGCTTTTGGAAACTTGAAGCAGGTGTTGGCCCTGAGTTTGGGCAATTTTTAGTTTTATAACCTTTCTCAGCAGCATTGCGGAAGCAGGACTCAGCTAAAATAAATGGGCAGAATGGACTTGTTGGTTTTCTCAGACACAAGCAATGGCAGAGCTCAGTTCTGTGGCTCTTCTGGCTTTTATTTTTTGGCACAATATTATCTGTGTACAGTAGTCTGAACCAATATTTGATCAGTTGCAAAGGCAGATGAAGACTAAAAGAAGCCTAGTTAGCTTCGAAAATCTGAACCTCTAAAGCTAAGTGTCAATTAACAACATGTAGGAATAAGTAATGAATTGAGAAGAAATTTTGAAAAGCTATGTTACGCACAAATTCCTTCTGAGGTATGCGCTACGCACAAGTTAGCTGACAGGTATCTCCTCTGCTGAATTTTGTTGTCAGATGTCATGCAGGAATTTACTGATATGTCGCATGCACACTCACTTATAAATAACTAATATGCTTGCTGGGAGGAATTGTGAATGATCGACAGAACACAGAATGTCAAGTACTCCATTTCTTTAATACAACTCCTGATATGCCTCAGAGCAGAGTATCAAGTGCTTAAAGAAGTCCTATTGCTCTTTCAGCAACTGCAGAAATGGCTCGTGTCATTTGCTGGTATTTTTATGCAAACTGACATTACAGGTTTTCTTGATACTGTTCTTTTTCCTTTATAATAAATTATTATAATTCAATAAATTATTGGAATTGTAATTATGGTAAGAAAGGAATGGCTCACAGAATACCATCTGAGCACTAGATGCAGGGCACAGTGTAATAAATAACAGGTTTTAAATGTGTCCTTCAGATAGTTCCTGTACAAAATGTGTGATTCAGATCAGCTTACATTTACATATTAGCCTTTAAAGAACACAAAATTAAGACATTTCCATTAATAGCTCTTGTGCTATGCATCTCAAACACTTTCCGTTAAGGTTATTGTCATTTGGTCAGCTTAAAAATACCTGGCAAACAGAGATGGAAATGAAGAAACAGCTGGCAAGCTATCTGATACAGCACCAAGAAATTATTTTAAAGTGGAACATCCTGCGTTTAAAACTGTACAAAATTCAGGTTAAATGCAGAAAAAAAATCCAATATATTGCCATTCATGGAGAAAGTATAAAATCTAAACAGTTTTGATTATTGTGCTCCAGCCATTAAAATGTAGAGTTCCTATACCAGC
>NW_010127803.1:0-15307 GCF_000699245.1 Pterocles gutturalis | reverse complement strand
GCAGGAATAGTAGAACAGCCTTTTATTTATCTGAGTGATGAAATTGCCAAACTCGATACTTAAAATAGCCTATGGATTTTTTCTATGACAACTGGGAAAATTATTTTTATTTATTTTATCAGAATTTGATGCTTGTGGATAACAATTATGTGTCAATATGGTAGCCTTAACAGAAACCTCAGTACGTATGCTTGGGATGACTATGTCATTATACTGAAAAATGTTGATGGGATGTTGTATCAGCTATCATAAATTACTTTATTAAGCAATAAAAAATGAAAACCAGAATGAAGAACGGAAAGTCGTCTTCATCAAGGTGGTGATTGTAATATATATTCTCACTGAAATCCTTCTCGAGGGTTGAATATCTGAAGTTGGAATTCTAAAAATGGACCAAAAATCTCTAGCATTTTCAAGCAAAGAGTACAGAACGGGGCACACTTCAGCCCCTATGTACATCTTGTGTGATTTTTCCTGGTGTCCTTTATAGATTAGTTTTAATAGCTCACTGCATCCTTCTAAAACATTTGGAGACCTTTGAATAAAATCATCTTTTTATTATTATTGATTTGATTATGGTTTATTAACATTTGCAGCCCTAAGTATCTACTTGAAACTGGTATAAGTACTAAACTTTAGATTCCAAATGGCTATCAGAATATTTACAATATCAATAGAATATCAGCAAATCTAGAATATCACTGCCTTCTTCTAATGACATTTGTGCTCTATATGTGAATCAAAAAGTCAAATAACATATTTCATTTTCATCACAGCATGATTTTGCTGTCTGACATTAATACAAGGTCAAATAAACATTGCATGGGAAGGAAATAAATCCAAATTTGAAATCTGAAAGGGCAGTCATATTTCTTGAATGTTCTGAATGTCAGCTTTTTGATAGAAAACTAATACAATAGCAAGGAGTGTGTACATATGCCAACTCGAGTTGTCTTTCGTATTCATATCAAAGTTTAATTTCTTTGAATCCTTTGTGTTTCCCATTCAGCAGTATCTTATGGCATTTATAATGTTTCTCTCAAACTGCAGCAAATGAAAGGCTTTGAAAGGTCAGGCATTCTTTACCATTTGAAGTAAAATAAAACTAAGTTAATAGATATTATTTAATAAAACAGAAAATGATGTTTCACATACATGTGTTGTTAAAGATGAGCTTCCCTTAGAGTTTTGGTACCATGTAGTATTTTATAGATTTTAAGTTCTTCTGACAAAATATTAGTGTGTTCTAATAATAAATAAGGTGATTTTTTTTTAAAAAAACCTGGGCTCCATTTTGCCCTGTGACTATAACGGCAAAGTTACCATTCAGAGGCAGCCAGATTAATATAGTTGTCCTGTGACTTGCATGTACTGGAAAATGACATCTAATGGCAAAAATAAGAACAGTAAATTAAAATTTAATTCAATAGCCGAGAATAGGCAATATTCTCTCACTTACTTTGTAATGTTAGACTTTTGTTTGATTTTATTTAGTATGTATGGTAATAATAAGTAAACATCAGTGTAAGGTTTCCCCAAAAGATTTTGTTTCAGGATTTTCTCGGGGGTATCCCCAGTCATTTCTGATAAAAAGCTGAGATTGCCCCTCTTACTTGCCTGAATGGGTCATAATATTCAGCAAATTTAGCTGATGTTCTTTATAGGGTTACCTTATAATGGCCTGACCTTACAAATTTGCAGACAATTTGTAATTTAATAGGAAGAGTTTAGTTCTACAACTCTGATCTTCCACTGATGCTATAACCAATGAGACATTTAAAGAAAACAATATAGCAACTACATTTTCTGCAAGTTCTCTTAAAATACAGGACAGTAATAAGAATTTTTACTATGCCTGCTAAAGAAGTGAATTTAAAAAATGAAAGAATCTTCTAACATAGACAATCTAGTAGGCAAAAATATTCCCAAACCCAGAAAAATGTTAGCCCAACTTCTCAGGTGAGCCAAATAAGATCTGGGAGCACAAAGGAGCTATTAAAGTTGCCCCCAGCCACATAGCAGCCCCACAGTCTGCTAGTCAGGGGCATAAATTGCTCCTTCTCCAAGGAACAGGGATGTGAATCCCATCGCACAGTGCTGAGGCTCAGTTGTGCCCTGCACTTGCAGGTTGGACCTTCTAAAAAGGAAGGAAAGGCTGGAGGATGTTAGCTTTAAGGTTTTGGCATAGAGCAAAGATTTGAGATGTTTCCTACCACCGAAAACTAGATGGTCACATGCCTAACCATCTATTTCTAATTTCAGTTGGTGTGTTTTTAAAAAAAAACCCTAAAATTCATGTAGGAAGAAATTGCCTTTAAGATTATTTTCTTAATTAGATATTCAATGCTTTTAATTGTTTTAATTTTTCTGAAGCAGAGAAATTACTGGGTGGAAAGAAAATCTTCACAATCCCTGGTTATTTCTTTAAATAAAGACCTAGATAGAGGGGATTTAATCTCATCCTCTTTCATTATTGCCGGTGAAATGAGGTGAGAGTATATAATCCTTATACTTCTATCAGTGGTTCAGTCAGGACACTGTGCAAGAACCAATTTTTATAGTAATTGAATTTCAGCAAAATTTATGAATACTCTTCAATAATGTCAAGTTTATTGAAATCTAAAAAATAAAGAAACAGAATACTATTCTGAGTTATGACTTTAAAATAATTGTAATATATACAACTTGGAGCACCATTACTAATAAAGAAAACATACTGTATTTCACAGGAAATTAGTTTTCTAACTATTTGTGCTATTGTGAAATGTTAATACCTGTAATCATTTGTAAGGAATATTTTCAAAAATTTATCTTCAATGCATTATCCAAAACATTAAATGAAGATCAGTGGAGATTTCCATAGCATCATAATGGCAGTGTACAAGGGAAACAGAAGATGGAACATTAAAACCTTTCTATCATACTCATCTGCTGGTGAGGGGCTGGGCAGTCTGTTGTGCTCGTAGACAACAAGAAATTTGAACATCCTGAAGAAATATGCTGGGGCTTACATACAGCTTATTATTGTTGTTACCTATTGTGTGTGGATTTGCTGTGTTGGAAGAAGGAAGGAGAGAGAAATGAAAGGCTGTGGAACATGTAGGATCAGCTGATGGCATGGGTGATTTGGAAGAGAGGAGTGACTGGAATGTGGCACCTTGTGGTGAGCAGCGTAGACAGGGAATCTCTGCCTTCTCCCTGTACCCACTTCACTCTCCTGTTCTCTTTTCTATGTGTTGTACTTTTCTCTTTCTACTTTTCCTTCTTCGTACCTTGTTTCTCGGATTTAATTTGTTATAGGCATGTTTTCAGTGGGCTGAACTGATACTTTCTGTTCCAAGACGGAATCACGATGCTGACATTTGCACTTCACCGTTCCGTTTAGCCAGAGGGTCTGATAGAAAGCCCATCGGTCTTTCAGCACTAGGTCCAGACCATAAGACATGTAAAGCCAAACTGTACTGGAATATAGCTGTTACGTTTCTTAAGTCCACCTCAAGTTAAAGTCCTCATCCAAAAGCCTGATTAATTTATGAACTGCTTAGATTCAAGTCGCTAACAGAAAAGTCTAAATGGTCTTCTGTGCACATTGTGCCTGGAGGACAGAGCACATTCTCAGTAATACAGTAGTGTCACCTATGATTGGATTGATGGAAATGATTTGCAGACAATTAGGAAATCTTGTTCTGTTTTACCAATAAACAGTGTTACATTATCACATTTCAATAGCTAATTCTATTGCTGTGCCTTTTCTCTTGAAAATTAACATGATTTTCAGAGGGAAAATAATTACATGTCATTCATAATCCATTAACTAGATAAAAAAAAATAAAATTGGGTACTATTTTCAGAGGGAGAAGTCTAGAGTATCTCCACTTCCCTCATGTGGTATGTTGGTGTAAAGGCTTCTAGTAACCCTATTAATCAAATCCAGTTTGGTAGCTCACATTCCTCTTTTTGGAATAGAGTTATTTAGGAGCATCAGAAACAAACTTTAAGAAAAGGAGCTTTATTTGAAGACTGTTGCCAGTAATAATGCAGGTGAATACTGAAGGGGTTTAGATACAGTTACTGCGATTTGGCAAGAAAAGCAAGCTGGAGCACATGAACATGGACACATATTTTGTGCAATACAAGCAAATAAACCTTAAAAAATACACTCAAAATCACTAATGTTTGCCCCTTACACATTTTTGTCAGCAAATCTCAAAGCTGTTTTTTAAAGAAAATATCATCAGTCCTATTTTATAGATGAGGAAGCTGAAGCACTAGAAAGGCGAGATGTTTGCTTGTGTTTAGAAAGAGGCAGCTGCAGCACTGCTTTGAGATCCCAGCGCCAGGCTGGTCCCTAACTAGTCAGCTTTGTTGTCACTGTAGTAATACAGGTTACTTCTAAAGAGACTATGCTAGTTACTGGGCATTTTTTGGAAGACAATTTTGTTCCTTTCTTTTTCATGTTTTTCTTTTCAGCTCTTAAACACTTCAGGAGACAATAGCATTTTTTTTTACTTTTTTTTTTTAACCTATAAACTGGGCAGGGAAAATTAATGATATTTCAAATGCATTTGTTGTTTTTAAGTAGCACTTGCCAAAGAACCATTAGAGCTATGATTAATTCCTTCTGTCACAGGAAAAAAAAAATGAAAATAAGCCATGAAAAAGCTGCAAGGCTTTTAAGTATGAATAATTTCCTGATGGTCTAGGAAGGCATTACAGTGCTGAATACACATCTCTATGAATATTAAAACAGATTTTTTTAAACAAAACTATACTTCAGGACATGCTTACAATAGCCAAAATAGCTATAGGCTCTTGTTTTATTCCTATCTTCTGTCAACTGTCAAGAAATTGATGTTTTGGAAGAGCCATCATGGCAAGATATTTAAATCAATCTAAACTACTTTAATTTTAATCTTCAGAAATCAGTCAGACTTCACTGGGTTTCTGACTTGATGTTGGAAGGTTTATATAATACTAGACTTATTCAATGCTTCATTTCAACTGAAGTACTGAATTTGTTGGAGATTTGACTAGTGCTCCACACAAGCCTCTGTTTCTCTGCTGTTTATAGAGGAGATTACTCTTCTAATTTGTGTATATCACTGAATATTCTGTTTTTTTCTCTGTGAAGGCCTGAGCTACTGAGGTTGACACAAGTATTATCATTGTTAGCAGCAGACTTTGATCCTTCAAAGTTTATCCCATATAGAAATACTTAGTCATATTGTAAATACAGCACTGCAGAAGCAATGGTAGGAATTTTGCAGAATTTTCTTGCAAAGAGATAGAATCTGTGATAGCGGGTATTCAAGAGTTACCAAGTAGGAGCGAAAGAGTCACTGTTGGTGTTTAGATGATGGTATGTGTCACAAAGAAGAAAAAATGTCTGGGTGTATGTCCTGGGCAGGTGGTAGCTTCCACCACATTATCAATTTACAGCATGTGTTTTGGTTTGGAACAGATAGATGTTGTGGGGATATTTTTCTCTAATACTTGAAATGCTTTGCCTCCATAACTTAAGTTGCTGATACTTTACTTCTCTGTCCTTCAGAGCTGTGACTTATGCCTTGGAAATAATGGCAGACTTAATGCGTGAATAGTTCTTGCTTTTGAGTTTGGCTAAGGCTGTGAATATGTGTGAGATTTGAAACAGAGCGGCAGGATTTTTGTTGTCTTTATTGCTGAATTGTGCTGCTGTTGTGATTTCCGAACACCAAAATAGATTGTTGTCTCTTGCAGCAAGCTTTGAGGTCTGTTAGGTGCATAAACAAATTTTAACTACAGCTGTGTGGCCCAAAGCCGGTTTTGTGATAGCTCTTGTTCTTAGACAATGTGACAAACACTTTGAAATCATTTAGCCATTTTCTTCACCTGTCTCCCTTGGAAATCAGTTTTCTTTTCAAGCAAAGTTATTGGTAAAAATAGGGTATTTTATCCCACTGTCTACAACTTTACAGCACCATATGGATCATTAAGGCCTGCAAATGCTTAAAGCAGGGCTCATGAGGAGAGTACAAGTCGACTTTCACACTCAGTGAATAGAAATTACTCCTGGAAAATTATCATACTGAGGATTAGTTTGTGAAGAACAGAACTATATGATGAAAGAACTATTAAATGGCCAGCAACCGACTGCAAGCCAACACAGACGTGCTCACTTAATAAGAGTAGGTTTATTTAAGAGATAAATTATAATAGATCATTATGGAGTGGAAAAAACCATTAACATGAGAGGATCTCATGCAAAGTCCCATTTCACTGCAAATGATAGAGTGAGTAAATCAACATGATGGCATGTTGTGACTTATAGACTACGGCACTCTGAGATGCATCCTGCTGTAAGGAAGGCAAGTGGGATTTGTGGTGAAATTTCTGTTTCTAATGCAGCTGTTGGCAAGAGGTTGCTATGCAGATTCCCAGCATCCAGCATCCCTTGGCCATTTTCACCTTTGTTACTGGCTTACCAACACCTCTGATACTGCTATTTTTTGGGCTTTTCCTAATAACAGGCTATACACTTGTTTTCTAATCAGCATGGGGATTATTTTGTGTTATTTCTTCCATCTTAGTCCTTTGGGGTCCCCAATTTTTCCTCAGCGTTTTGTGTCCTGACTAACACTAGACTAGAAAGCTCACATAAACCACAAAAGCAGAATACCTCCTTTATCTATAACTACAGCCATCCTCTTTAACCGGTTAACCTCCAGGCATGTGAATTAAGCTTTGTGAATTTTGTAAGCACGTAGTTAGCAGATGGAAGAACATGCACTCAGCATACCATAAAGTAAATAAAGGCTAAATAGAGTTTTGGTTTTCTGTAGGTTTTGGATATTGGATTTGTTAATTATCTTGTTTTCATGACATTCAAAAGAACTGAAGCTTGGTTAGTTAAGGCAGAGCATGCAGCATAATCTGTTAACTTGGACTATTTAACAGAAATAATTCAATATCTGCAAGGAAGAGAATATGTAATTATTAGCATGCAACTATAACCATCCATTGAGATAAAATCCTGGGAAGCAGGTCAACATTTTCCTTTTTAAAAAGTATTAAAAAATGCAAAATTGTAGCTGTTTGCCCTAAGAGTTTCAGCTGGGCTTTAAATAGAACGTAAGTCTGATCTTAAGTGCACTGAATTTAATAGAGTGGTTCCATGAATTTTGATGGCACCTCACTTGAGTTCTGCCTGTGTACTGTACAGTCAGTAATCAAGAATTTGGAGCTACATTTTTCACAGTATGCTGAAAGCTGCATGCATGAGTGCGTAACAACCACAAATGCACCTCTCCCCCACCTAGTGAATATTCTTAGGTAACTCCTTCAAGCCAATAGAAAAAACCTCGGCAGAAGCTTTCTGAGGCTTTCAGCTAAAATTACAGGAGTGGAAGACTGCATAGATTACCCGCATATTTAATTCATGCTCAAAATACAGCTTGTTCATTCCATCTCCTCCCTCTGTATACAAGCTCAGTACATAATATATAATGTCTCTTAAAAGTGGAAAATTGACTTGATAAGCAGGTGTACCACAGATGAAGTCTGTTATGTGTCTTCAATTTTATGTGTTAAATGTCTTAATCACGATTCATGACACTTGATAACCTATAGTTAGGTATTATCATAATCAGGTATGATTTTATCATAGATCTATGTACAAATTATGTTAAATAATTGTTTTGAAATCACACCTAATCATGAGAAACAGCATTCTAGATAATACTTAAAACACAGTTCAGGTTACAGACCTTGCAGCTACCTAACTGATGACTAGTTTTTCCTGCTCCTGAAGAAATACCTTCACCTGAAAACATGAATGCCACTCAGGCTTTGTGGACTTGCAGCTTATCTGTGCAAAAAAAAAATTTAATTCCTCTGTAAACAGGAGAGATTGCTTTATCTTTTCAGCCATAGCATTTTTCTTGATGAAGAAGTCAGCAGGCTCAAGGAAAGCACAGTGGGTCCATGGTAGACATCAGGCTGCTGGGCTGGGGCCTGTGTTAAAAATGACAGTACATAAGCTTAGCAAAAGGCAGCAGAAATTAATGAAAGGTCCTACCATGCAAATACCCCTGTGTTTTTAATGAGTCAGTAGTTCAGAATTAATATTTTAGAAAATAAATTTAACCTCTTTTTTCTGCATTCAGAATAGTATCGAAAGGAACCCTCTTTTGTTCACATTTGTCTATTATTCATAAGGAAATGCTCCCCTGAGATTGATCACTGTTTGTTCTTTGAAATGTTTGCTGTAATTTTTCCATTGAGTGATATTGTGTTTGTACTGGTTTGGATGAGTGCTCAAGAAGCCCTGCTGTGTGTATTCAAATACAACATTTATCTCAAAGAACCACGTCCAAAATACACCAAAAAAAAAAAAAAAAAAAAAAAAAAAAAAAAAAAAAACAACACACCACCAAACAAACCCACAAAAAACCCCCAAACAACCAAAACCAAAACAACTTGATATGGGAAAGTAAACAACAACATTCTCACTGTAGCCTTCTAGACTACAAAACCAATAAAATTAAACATTCAGATGTTGCTTGCTTTTCAGCTGGGAACATCTTTATCAGCAAGGTCTGAATACTTCTTCTAAGGTCTGATTATCTATTTTTAAGGGAAATTTCTGTTAAATCCAATGTAAGAATATATTACTTTTTAGAAGAAAAATATTGCCACAATCTCTATTTTGTTATTGATTATGTTACTGAGTTCGGCTTTTTAGAATGAGAAACACAGTGTCAATTCCTTCCTAAAGTATTGTACAGACTTTTTTTTAAGTTTGGAGAATGGTATTTAAGCTCTCAGTAATTATTCAACAGAGCAAGTCATGTTAACTGAGAGACTGGCCTGGTAAACCTGAATTGCTTTGTTTGTGAGACAAAGTCTCTGTATTCTGCTATGACCACAGTAACACCTGATGTTGAGTTTCTAATGCAGAAAGCCATGGTTGTGTTAGGAGTTATTTTAAGTACAGAAGAAAATGCTTTTAACCCATTTGGGAAGACAGGTAGCAGGGAAATGTGAAGAAAAGAAGTGGGAGTGGCAAGACAAAAAAGTTACAAAATTAACACTTTCTTTTGCTGGGTGTGAAAATGTATACATATATTTTAATATACTTTCTCAGGTTACCAAGCCATTATTCAAAAATAAGTTTTTTAACTTGCATATACAATAAGTGATTTTTCCTGAAAGGCGAGAATACAAAGAGAATAGTGAGGCAAGCCTTTTCCATTCTCCAGATTATTAAAAACAAAAAACAACAAAAAACCCCAACCCATAGAAAAAGCCTTTTGATTACCAGCTGTGAAATTCCATAGGAAAACCTTGAATTAAACAGGAAGACGGAATCTCTTGCTTTTTGTTACTCTAATTTTAATTTTCAGTTACATATATCCTATGAAAACCAACAAGAGTATGTGTAAGGTCTGGACCTGAATTCCCATTTATTTCACAGTGTAAAGAATATCTCAATGAAGGTTCAAATAGAAACATTTTACAGAGGCAGGTATTTTCATAACTATATACTAAAAGTATTTTTAGTTTTTTTCTGAAGTATTTGGTACTAACTATCCCTCAGAAACAGCTACAGGGTCTTGGCTGCATGTAGTCCAGTTTTCACATGGCAATCCCTGTGGTTTATTTCCCCTGGCTTAAACGAGAGATTTAATCACGCAAGGAATGTACATTAGGAGGAAAGAACATAGAAGTTTGGCTAATGTCTTGTTATAGGGGCTTTTCCTCTCAGTGCTGATGAGGTGACAAGTTTTATCATGTTATCAAGAAAACACTTAAAATCCATTTTAGACATTTTGTATTTTATTTTAAAAGTTGATATTACTAAAAAAAATAATTAACATTGCATGTTGTTGCCATTACCACTACAATTAATTCCCTGAACCAATTAAGGGGGTAACATCAAAACTGAGGTGAAATCTGAGAGTGTGTTTGCTCAAGGCAATTTCTTAAATTTGAATTGCTACAAAGAATGACAAGGGCATCTCCTTGCCTTTTCAATATTATTCTTTCCTTCCTTGAAAAATGTTCTAGAGGTACCACCTCTCAGCCCCTAGTTTACAGGTGGAAGTTGTAGTGATTATTTGTAAGGTGGGAAATAGGCAGGCATTTAATTTCTTAAAACTCTAAAAGGATGTTTTGCTCAGGAGCATTACACAGTTCTGCTGATTCATCCTGGCAGCCTAGCATCACTGGATAAAAGGAGGTCATTTTTTAAGTAAAGATTATAACTTTTTTTTTCACCCAATACGTTTCTTTTTAATCATAAAAAGTATAGTTCTTTTTCTTAACGGAAGTTTTCCAAAAAGATTTATCTGTAGTTCCAGCTGTCTGTTGTAATGTTCCTATCTTTGAGTGGAAGGAAAGGTTAGAAGGAGCCAAGAGGTCTTTCAAGAAGGATTAGAAGCAACCAACTCAGGAGAATATTTAAATGTAAGTTGTAATTTTAAAGTGAAAAATAAAGGAAGCTGTATTTTCAACATTAGCCTAGGAAAGCTGTGCTATATTCAAAGCTGGAACAGATTTTTTAATGTGGTGTGATAGTTCACATAACCCCACAGCAAGGGAGGAGGTGAGTAGAAAAGGAGATGGAGCCAGACTCCTCTCAGTGGTGCCCCAAGGACAAGACACAATGGACAAAACCTGAAATACATAAAATTCCATTCAAGCAGTAAAAAAAATTTTTTTTTTTTAATGGGTGGTGGTCAAACACAGGAACTTGTTTCCCAGAGAGGTTGTAGAGTTTCCATGCTGGGATATATTTGAAACCCAACTGGATGCAGTCCTGAGCAACTTGTTCAATGTAATCTTTCTTTGACCAGGGAGATTGGACTAGACAATCTCCAGCTGCTCATTGCAGCCTCAGTGAGTCTGTCTGTGATGTGAATCATTCCTTAAAGCAGATAAAAATTATTCGGATCATTTCTAAGTTCCAGATATGTTTGAGGTAATGTTGCATTTTAATGAATTTTTTTTGTGACCGGTTTTCCTATTTTCTAGATCAGTGTATTGTAAGGGCTTTCTTTTAATTGTTGTCTTTACTGTCACTCTAAAACTGGGTAAATTTTTAAACAGGGTGATTTCATTACTACAAAACTGTGGTTTGGGGACATCCCATGAAGCATTTTTAAATAAATACCAATTATGGTTCACATTCCATCCTACTACCCTCTTTTTCTCATTATTGGTTTTTTTGTTGTTGTTGTCTTTGAAAAGGTTAGTTGTTTACACATAAGAGGTTTCTGATAAGAACATGGGGTTTTAAAATTTTTTTTCATCAATTTTTTATTGGAGGGTGTTTTTTTATAAGCCAAGTAGATTTGTTTTTATGGGACTTCTATAGAGCAATTACTATTGTGAGGGGCTTTCATTGTGCAATTAAGACAAATGATCTGACACATTCGTTAATTACTGGAACACTGAAAACACCAAACAAAACAAAGCACTCTGTCTTGAAAATAATTGAAGAATCACTTAAGCTAGAGCACCCTGCATTGGAAAATGTAAGGTACTAACAAGCAGGCTGAACATCTGCTATCTGTATTACTTCCTTCTATAAGAGAACATGCCAAAATGAAGATATTAGAGGTGCTGCCTACCTCCAAATCCATCCTGCTCCTGAAAAAGGCTGCTTCTCAGTAAAAATTCATTACGTTTGTAATCATGACTTTATCATTAAAATGTGCAGTTTCTGTGATGAAGTGGCTCAGAGAGAAGCATCAGATATATGGACCTTTCTTCCATATACTTCAAATTTATCCCAAAGCTGGTGACCTAATACTCTTCTGACTCCAGCCTCCATCATCCAGTCTCAAATGAGACTACTTGGCACTTGCATTTGTCTCAACAAACACCAAAACACAGATAAGTGAATTGCCTCCCCCCACTCTAGTGGTTACTGTGATGCCATGAAAAGTTTATGAATGCCAAATTTTAAGTTCCAAAAGTTGACAGTCGTTTCTGACTGTCATACATCCCAGTTTTCACACAAGTGGTGATTATCAAATCTACAGTAACCATTAAATTAGCTTGCCTTACAGGCATCTTTATGCCATCTTTGTCCATGTAGTTCATCACAGTGCCTGTGCACCACTTACTGATTAATGTATTTACCATCACACAACCCTAGAGAGGTAGGGGAGCAGTGTTAAACCCAGTACAGAGGAGGTAACTGAGGTATAAGAAACCTGCAATGGAAGAAAGATTGAATTCTGGTGTCTGAAAGCTGGCACTCCAACCACTTGGTCAGCCATAATCTGCAGATTCTGAGGCTCTGACAAGGCTGTATAACCATAAACACTGTTTTAGTTAATAGCTGAGTTTCTTTCTCAGGTTTCAGACAGGAAAAATACTGAAAAGGTATTTCTTTTTGAGCAGTAATCCCTTACAAGCTTTTCTCTCGACCGTTTGGCTTTTCTCCTTGCTCCTCATTAGCTGCATTAAGCATCATAATCCCATTATGGAAATGAGTTGATAAGCTAGGAGACACCCTCCCCAAACAGCATCTTCTCCAGAGAGTTAGTGAAGAGGAGAGGACATAATCTTAAACCTATTTCCAGCCAATCAGAATAGGAATGTAAGCAACCAGTGACCAAAGCCATATTATAAAAAGGAGTTAGAACTGAAACCATAGTGTTCAGAAAATCCATTTTCAGGCTTTAGGAATAATTCTTCCCTGATGACTCCCAGTTTTCAAGGCTTGTTTGTCTGATAATAATGAGCAAATTCACTCCTGTGCTGTATAATGGAGTGCCAAAGTATACAGCACATCCAAAAAATTCATTTCAGTACTGAAATCGTCTGTCAAATGCCATAATATCTATCTTACACAGCTGAACAAATTTGCCAATCTTTTAGTAGAATATGATAATGGTGATGAATGCATTGACAAGATGACATGCACTCCAGCAGCAAGCAATATTTCAGAGAGGGATTTTCTTTCTAAAACAAAGTAAGAGATCACAATCAACCCTGTGGATAAATTGCTGCGTAGAAATTGAGGAAGGTTCTTGATGATCCTCTGTCAAACATCCTTCACCATGTAATGGTTAATCCTGTGGCAAACATACCGCCTGAGAAGCTGTGTATTTCTGTGTCTGCCGTGGACCAAGACTGCCCTAATGAAGTTTTTATTGCAGACAAGATTATGTTGCAGAGCTTGAAATCAGGGATTTTCTATTCCTACTCGACTGAAATAAAAAATGTGCAGAGAGAAGTCTTGCATGTTGGAAAGTGCTAATGTTTTATTTTTCAAGCAAAATAAAAGAGTGCTTCAATCTTACCCAATTTCTTATTGAAAAAATTTCCCATTGTGGTTTGCCCTGTGTAGCCTGCGTGTATTTGGCTTTACCAAGGAACCAAGCCCTGGTCTGTATGAATGAGGACTGGGTAGTGCATTGGTCCCGTGGCAGAATGTAATGACCTGCAGTGACAAGCTAATTTGGTGGTGGTGTGAGAAAACAAAGTTACTTGTAGCTAAAACGAGGAGATTAAAACATTGACATGGTCTGAGCAACTTCCTTCCCTAGGCTATTCTGGGGTCCTGCTCAGAATCTGTGCTCCAAACTAAGTCATTGTTTAACCCTTAAGGTAATTTTCTTCTCTCTGAAAATGCCTCCCCTTCAAAGTATGGCATGGGCTTTGATACATGTGAATAAACTGGGATGGGATTTTGGAGTGTATTGATAGAATTGATTCTCCAGCTGCCTTACACCAGGGATCACTGAGTCGATTAATTTGATTCCAACAAGAAGATGTGGGATCTGTTTGTTTCAAGGATCTAAACCTCTCAAGTTTAGTTACCCTTTTATTATCATAAAAACTTCACTAAAAAGGGGAAATCAAATCAGCAATTTTATCACAGATTGCACTACCTAGACTTCTTAATAGAGTAGGTTGTTTTAGGAAGTTTTTCTGTCAATCCATAATTTTGCGTAGTGGGAACTACTCATTTGTGCATCATTGAAGTAAGTGACTGTTAGATGAGAGACAACTTGAGACCCACTTTCATTTGCATTTAGCAAGCCAAACTGTTATTTTTCACATGATTTATTAAATGAGTTTCAGAAAGATGCACACATTTTTGATATCCCAGGAAAATGGTTGTGATTCATCTCCTGTGTCTCTTCTCACAGATTCCATAGGAAAAATCCACATATTACATTCATAAAAATCTATCATTAAAGACTGGGAGGAGAGCTGTGTAAAATATTTGTATAGCAGCTTCTCTATGGGCTAAGTGATGTGAAAGTAGCCCTGCTTCATATTTTACTCCATGCTTGAAATTCATTGCAAAATATTAATCAAAAGCCTTGTTAAAGACAATGCATTGTAACACAGACAGTTGATAATTTTGGCTCAAATAAATCCAAAGTTGAAAGATTATTTCCATGGCTGACCTGAACAGAACAGTAGGCAGTGGAGGCACTGAAAATAAATCTCCCCATGAAACACACTCTTCCTCTGTCTTTTTTTTCCCTTGCTGTAGGGAAGGAGGCAGAACTTTCCTGCAGTCTTCCCTCTGCAGCAGCTGAGCCCCATTTGCAGCTCTGTCCGCACTTCAGCTCTGCCATGAGTGACAGTGCTTATTTACTCTGGCCAGTTCCAAGCTGGAAATTGTTCTTTGCTTGCAGTGAGTAACAGCTAGAGACCAGTGCCTCAGCATAGAAAGCACAGCCATGAATATGGAACAGCGCCCTGGATGACCGTGCAGCCTATTTACCAGCTCCTGGTAGCCCCTGGGTAACAAACTATGCAGTGAGCACACAAGGTGACAACGGGGTGGTTCTGGTTCTGATGTTAAGCAGCAGTCACAGGTAAGCTATACGTAAGGATTGAGAAGAAGTCCCAGACAAGTTCCACGGACCCACAAAAAGCTAATTTGGCTCCTGGAAATGAACAAGGCTTTTGCTGC
Source organism: Pterocles gutturalis (assembly GCF_000699245.1). NCBI lineage: Eukaryota > Metazoa > Chordata > Aves > Pterocliformes > Pteroclidae > Pterocles > Pterocles gutturalis. The sequence goes on along the minus strand of NW_010127803.1, from coordinate 381 downwards.
AGTTCTGCAGCGGCTGCCTCTCGCTCGCTGCTGCACGGCATCAACCAGATTTACCCACAAATTCACAGAATGAGGGAGACAGTTTAAAACAGACAAGCTGAAAATTGACGTGTTCAGAGTATTTTTTATATCATGTTTATAATAGCACAGATATTTATAGAATAAATAGCATAGGAAGTTTATTAATAGTAGTAGGAAAGAAACAGTTTGCCCAGAATAGGCACTATGTGTAGAAGTCTGTTCGCAAAACCAAGGGTATGGATAAATGTGGTATGCGAGGCAAAAATCCCAACACTTCAGGCGCTAACGATTTCTGTTGCATCTATTCAGCAACAGAAGTGGTACGCAAAGGAGTGAAGGACAGAAAGATTGATAAAAAAA